>NW_007729024.1:231145-232263 GCF_000696425.1 Galeopterus variegatus
TGTGTGTGTGTGTGTGTGTGTGTGTTTGTGCATGCATACCTTGACATATTACTTGTATTTTATACTAATTTAAACTGATTTAAAACATTATGACACCTTATCAGTGAGGATGATCCATTTAACATTTACTTTTAGTCTCCCTGTTGAATATCTGTTTGGATACTTTGTCTCACCACATGATCCCCTTGTAAAATACAGATTGCTATAGATTTGCAAAAAGTGTGATTAAAGTTAAGAACCTTGAGATGGGGAAGAGTATCCGAGATTGCCTAGGTGAGCCCAATGTAATCACTTAAAAGGGAAAGAGAATGGCTGAAGAGTGGATCAGAGAAATGAGAGAAGGAGGAGGAGGGAGTCAAAACATGTGAAAGGGATTTGGCCTCCATTGCTCGATTTAATTATGGAGGAAGTGTGCTGGGAGCCAAAGAATATGGGTGCCTCTAGAAACTGGGATTGGTCCTCACATGACAATCAACAAGGAAGTGGGAGTGTCAATCCTACAACCTAAAACAACTGAATTTTGTCAATGACTTGGATGAGCAAGGAAATTGTTTCCCCCTAGTACGTCCAAAAAGGAACATAGCCCTGCCTACACTTTGATTTAAGCCTGGTGAGACCATGTTAAAATCCTTAGCTTTAAAATAATGAACTTGTATAATCTGCTAAATGTGTGATGATTTGTTATGGAAGCAATAGAAAGCTAATACAGATATGTTTGAGTCATTCTAGTACATATTTCAGTTAAGTAGCTTTATGAATATAGAACAACATATACACAGCACCCTCCCCTACCCCCTACACACTCACACACAGGCAATCACACACACATACACACATACAGTCACATTAGTCAAATAGAACCATTATATCACAATAAATCTTCAATTGTATGGATGAATAAGAATAACTTGAGCAAGAGTCATTTATATTACTAATTGTATAACTGATTTTTTTTATGATCTTAAGATATCCCACAGACAGAAAAAGTGGTTGAAAATTTCAAGAGTGTTGGTGCTATGATAAAAGATCTATGTATACTAATTATCAGGTTATATTTTTTTATTTACTCGATCAGTGTTTTCAGACCAAAAGAATAAGGTTCACAGCTTTTTTTTTTT
>NW_007729024.1:233716-236622 GCF_000696425.1 Galeopterus variegatus
CATAAGCATTCAACAACCCTACACTACATGCCTCATCAGTGTTTGTAAAGTTGGATATATGGAGGCATAGGTGCTGTTAAAATACATCATGTTGCATTCCAGAATTGTGGATATCCAGTGATTATTGTGTCCCTAGACACTTGGCTTGTTTTCCTTCCTTTTTTAAATGATAGTTTGGGGCATAATAATATAATATTTTACAGCTTCTAAGATTTATTCAAGTTTCTTTGAAGAAAAATAACAGAACTATTTAACACAAAATGTACAGTATTTGATAGTGAGAATTATAATTTGTATCGCAATTGAGTTTTAGATAAGATTAATTATTGTAATATTCCACTGGACAAATATTTACTCAAAATTCACTTGTTTTATTTGATTCAAAGTGATTTTATGTGACAAATTTTTCACTGAATATACATATATTATATTCTCAACAATTCTGAGTTACGATTTGGAGATCTGTGTGCTAATATTAAAGAAGTGCCATTTGCAGATACTTTATAGTTACTGTGCTTTTATTTCCATTTGGCTTTTGGAAGAGATATAGTTTCAAATGTCAGTTCCATACATTTATTTACTATAACATTCATTAATTCCATAAATATTTATTAAATAGTTTTATATGTGAGGTATTTCACTAAGAACTGGGGCACTGAGATATTCCTGTCTTTTTTGTATTATCTTTTATTTATTTTTTAATTATTATTTTTTAATTGACACATAATTGTATATATGTATGGGATACAATGTGATAATTTGGATCTATGTATACAATGTGTAATTATCAAATCAGAGTAAATAACATATTTATCACTTCAAACTTTGGCATTTCTTTGTATGGGAACAATCAGAATCTTCTCTTCTCGCTATGTGAAATTATACAATAAATTATTGTTAACGATAGTGACCCTATAGTGCCTTAGAACATTAGAACTTCCAATCTAGCTGTAATTCTTTTTTTTTTTTTTTACTATTACTCATGTTTCATTTTTAAATTTATTTATTTATTAATATTATTATTATTTTTACATTCTAACATGTTGCAGAGCAGTTGGAGGTGGAAGAAAGAGGGGGCTTTGTATGTGTTGGCCAACCTCTCCTTATCCCTCCTCCCATGCTTTCAAACATCTATAACAACTATTATACTCTCTACTTTTATGAGGTCAATTTTTTTAACTTCCATATATGAGTGAGAACACGTGGCATTTATGACATATTTATTTCTTGTGTAACCCTAAGCAATATAATTAAATTCCATAAGCCACAGTTTTCTCTTTTGTAAAATGGGACCAATGATATTTACTCATAAGAACATCCTGAAAATTAAATAAGATAATATTTATAAGTATTGTTTATATAGCAAATATTATTTGTTATAAAAATAATATAACAAATATTATTATTGAGCTATATAAAGATGAAAATATATAAGGCACTTAAACATAAAACAACTACAGAATGTTAAAATGCCACTCAATAAATTATGTTAAATTAATCAAAGCCTAAATGTTTTTTCATTAGAATTCAAAATATATTAAAAATTAATAATACCTGAAAATTTTCATAATATGAATTTTCTATCATAATACTGTTATTGCTAAAGAAATTAGCAATTTATGTTATGCTCATTTGGAATGAAGAATATTAATTTATATGCAGTATATTTCTTTTCATGTTTTAAACTTTGCATTGCATTGTCATGATCTTTTAAATTTTCTCCTTAGAGAAAAAATGAATGTTTAAAAAATGTCAGAATTCATGAATTATCCCTTACTGGTAAGGCTACATTTATCAGCAGTATAACAAAACTTACTATGTGAATTCTTTTCATTTTATTTAGGCAACAGACCCTGATGCTGGAATAAATGGCCAAGTGCACTACAGTCTGGGTAACTTCAATAATCTTTTTCGCATCACATCCAATGGGAGCATTTACACAGCAGTGAAGCTTAACAGAGAAGTCAGAGACTACTATGAACTTGTGGTTGTGGCAACCGATGGAGCAATACACCCTCGTCATTCAACTCTAACACTGGCCATCAAGGTTTTGGATATTGATGATAATAGTCCTGTGTTCACCAACTCAACATACACAGTTGTTGTTGAAGAGAATTTGCCAGCTGGGACTACCTTTCTTAAAATAGAGGTGTGTGGAAGAAGCATTAATTAGATACATTTTGCATTATAAAATTAGCCATTAGGATAGGGTTACCAAATTTAGCAAATCCAAATACAACACACCCAGTTAAATTTCATTTTCAAATAAACAATGAACAAATTTTAGTATGTCTCATATATGACATTTTATTTTATGTGACAACCCTACTTTAGGCATATCCCAAAAAATAAGGGGAAAAAAGGTGCATTTGTAAGAAATAAAACAACAGGATTTAATACGTTTTTTTTTTTATTTGCAAAGGTAATGCTGCATATTTATTTAACAATTGACAATAGTCTATAAAGCAAAAGTTAACAATCTTTCATGTGGTGCCTCCAAAGTATTTGGTATTAAATTTTTATGTGTATTCTTTCACATTTATCTTTGTGCTCGCACAAATATCAAACAAATATTTACTTATATGTAAATATGCATGTGTGGGGGTATATGCGTATATACCACATATGTATATGTATACACACATACATATATGTAAGTTCTCCTTATATTTTACAGATATCATTCCCATTATGTTTTAGAGATATTGTTATACCCATTATTCTGTAGTATTTTTTGTTTTTCACATTCAATACACAGCAGGCATCTTCCAGGGGTCTGATTCTCCTTTTTAATAGTATCTCCATGGCCAAGATTTTTTTTGTGTTTGTTTTGGTTGTCAACTACAAATTACCAGATACTATAGACATTTTGATTTAGTAGGTTAGATTGGCCCATAAATCAGCAT
>NW_007729024.1:237077-250747 GCF_000696425.1 Galeopterus variegatus
CTTCCAGGGGTCTGATTCTCCTTTTTAATAGTATCTCCATGGCCAAGATTTTTTTTGTGTTTATTTTGGTTGTCAACTACAAATTACCAGATACTATAGACATTTTGATTTAGTAGGTTAGATTGGCCCATAAATCAGCATTTTTTTAGCAACAACTCCATTTAATTTTGGCACAGGTAGTCTATGAAGTATATTTTTTGAAAAAAAAAATTAGTTTTTCTTCCACTTGCAATACACAACTTTAATTTTCAAGAATCTGTATTACTTCCAAAATTCAACTCAACAATTATTTACTTAGGTAATAAACATTCATAAATCAAAATAAGGCAATATTGACCAGGGAAAGGACCACTTATTTCTCCATTAATCCATCCATCTATCAATTAATTAATTCACTTATTTGGCAAGTATATCTTCAGTGTCTACTGTATTACAAGTCCTCTGTTAGACTTTAGGGATGCAAACGTGAACAAGAAAAAATTGTTGCCTTATTAGAGTTTTCAGTCTGGTTTAGCAAACAGAAAATTTAGTAATTAAAATAGAAGTCTTCATTACAGGGTCCTTGGATATCACAGTGAAGCTCCTAACCTAATCTGAGAGCAAAGAACATTTGCCGAAGAAAGTATTTCTGAATTGTGACCTGGGGAGCAAATAAGAGGTATTCAGGCATAGAGGGGAGAAAGATTATTCAAGGCAGTAATAAAAATCCACTCAAAATCCTGTAGGAGAGGAGAGCGGGGGAGGTGAGGGGCTGAAAGGCTAGAAAATAGGGTAGTCCCTCTCAGCAAGCTGAGGAGATCAGGGTTGCCAAAAAATGGAACAGAAAACAATAAGGATTTGAGACAGGAAAATGACATAGTAAAATGTATGCTTTAACAGTATATTTCTGGTTGTGATGTATTGACATCACATTGACATTGATTGAAGGAAGCCAAAACTGAAGTTCACAAAGATTTTGCATTAATGAATGTACAATCTGACACATCCTTATCCTCCCCATTTTCACTCTTGCTTCATTCCATCTCCTCTTTCTGCGGTGCTTTTGCCAGTCTTTACTAGTGAATGAAACAGCCGTCCTACAAGACCTTCATGAAAACCTGTCCTTTCAGCTAAAGAATGTCGCTCCCGATTTATAACACCTTTTAGATAACATAGAACTTTTTTCCTTTCTTTTTTTCTTTTAAGATTTGTGTCATTTCATTTTTGAGACCATAATCGGAGAGCAGGAATTGTGTCTTGATTCATCTTGGTGCTGTCTATGGCACCTTGTGCATAATAATTACTCAAATATTAGTTAAATGAAGGAAAGCAAAATAGTAATCTCTAGGAATATATTATAAAATTCCTATGAGAAAGAATTGCTACTTACATTTCCTTACTTTTCTTATAGACCTTTAGCATTCTGTTATGTTTATAGAAATCACTCAATAATATATATTTTTATTTAAAATATTATTTTCATGATTATTAAATCAACAGAAAATAATAAACAATCATTTATAACAATATTTATTTCTTTACTGTGGTATGATTCATTTAATCTGTGATTTTTCAAGAAAAATAGATGCCAGTAATAAGATCAACATTGACAAAATCTCATGAATAAATTTCTCTTTTTCTCTCCTCCCCAGTAAATTATATAACAAATGTGCTTTTCTATAAGCACTTTTGTCTTTTGGTCATCGTTAAATGCATGCTGTCCAAGCCACTGACACATGACATCCATCAGTCCTGCCTTTCTCTATTTTGGTAACATCACTGATGTAACCACTCTTCTGCTTAACTTTTTACAGGCCAAAGATGTTGACCTTGGAGCAAATGTGTCTTATAGGATCAGAAGCCCAGAAGTGAAGCATTTTTTTGCACTGCATCCATTTACAGGAGAGCTATCCCTTTTAAGGAGCTTGGATTATGAGGCTTTTCCAGACCAGGAAGCAAGTATCACTTTTCTGGTGGAGGCCTTTGATATTTATGGAACAATGCCACCTGGTATTGCTACTGTCACAGTGATAGTAAAGGTAAGGGATAGAGATGACTTATGGTTGCCTACTATGCTCAGTCTACATGTAGCTACTGATTCTTATATTATACCTATAGTATTGTTTGGCAATAATTTATAGTAACACAGTGGTACCAGACCCAGAACATAAGTTTTTTTAATATGAAGTATTTATGAAGACTTGAGAAATAACTATATTTTCTAACTAGGAGACAAATTTGAAAGAGGCACTAAGTATGAGTTCAAAGAATGTGGCTGTTTGAGTCTGCCATTAGTGCTGCAACTTCATCTAGGTCACAACTTCTCTACTACGGTTTAGTCCAAATTCTACAGCACCAGGGATAATAACTTTGCCCAAATTCTTCAATTAAAAAAATTAGATTATAAAAAACTGACTCTGAAAGGTTGAGTTTGTAGGCTTCACAAATAATTAGTTTGGTTTAGGCTGCAAACCCAAGACTCAGGGATGATATCAGCTTCAGTCATATGGAATTGAGGTTATGTTCTAGCTCAAACAGTTTTCAAGCTCTGTGACCTCGGGGACTTTGTTAACCTTTGTGGATTTGTTATCTCATTTATAATAATACCCTGTGCCAGATGATTGCCTGAGAGAGCATGGCATCTTTAACATTTTGAGATTCTAGTAATTTTTAAGGTACACTTTAAAAGTAGATGTAAAAAAAAAGTCATAAAAGTTCATTAGTTGTCAAATAGTAGTGCATATAAAAGATCACCTGATCTTCATCCTAAAGTTTCAGATTCCTGTGTTCCATCTCCAAATAAGCACTTTTCAATGGGGACCATCACAGACATCAGCATTTTAGAAAAGTACACAGATAATTCTTATACCAGATGTCAGAATATCACATGCTGAGAAACATGCTTCACTTACAAATATACACATACAAACAATCATTGAGTTACTTTACAAAATGAGTATAGTAAAAAAAAAAATGGCTTTAAATGGCATTTGTTTCTTAGGTGTAAAATAAATAAAATAAGAGTGTATTCTTAATCATGGTATGTTGAAAAAAAATTGTTTCGCTCAAGGAAGAAAATAAAAGCTTGAAGCTATCTTCTCAAAGTGTTTTTTTTTTTTAATTTTTTTTTTGTCTCTGAACAGAGTTTGAATGGTTAAAATGACGGAGCTAGTCAGAAAGAAGCATATACATCTACATAGAGCAAGAGAAAGAGGGAAAGGAAAGTAGAAAAATAGAAAATCTACATGACAAATAAAACACTTTAAAAAGAACCTTAGGGTGACCATATTTGCACGGAGGTTGTCCCCCACCTCCTGTGGAGCTCTCAGTGAAAACATTCTCTAATCTGAATCCTTGAACTTTTGATGGTCAAAAAATTAAGCTGGCTGCTCTGGAGATCCGAACCCTTGCAATTGAAATTCTTAGCTTTAAAGAATTATGGTTTTAATGCATTAAAAATGTAAGTATAAGAGCCGAAACTATAAAACACTTAGAAGAAGATGTAGGTGTAAATCTTCATGACCTTGGATCAGTCAACAGTTTCTTAAATATGACACCAAAAGTGCAAGTTGCCAAAGAGAAAATAACTTGGACCTCATCAAAATTAAAACCTTTCGTGCTTCAGAGAACACCAAGAAAGTGAAAAGACAAACCACTGAATTGGAAAAAAAAACACTTGCAAATCATATATCTGATAAAGGTTTAGTGTCCAGAGTATATAAAGAACACTTAAACTCATCAACAAAAAGGCAAACAACCCAAGTCTCACAGCATAACAATAAGAAGGCAAATAACCCTATTATAAAATGGGCAAAAGATTTGAATAGATATTTCTCCAAAGAAGATATAGAAATGACCCTCCCCCCTCCAAAAAAAAGCACACGAAAATATGGTCAACATCATTGTTCATTAGAGAAGTGCAAATAAAAATCACAATGAGATGCTACTTCATGCCCACTAGAATGGCTTTAATGAAAAATAAATAATAACTCAGAAAACAATTAGTGTTAGCGAGGATGTGTAGAAATCTGAACACCATTACTGGTGGGAATGTAAAATGGTGCAGCCGATTTGGAAAACAGTTCGGCAGTTCCTCAAAAGTTGAACATACAGTTACCACATGACCAAGCAATTTCATTCCCAGGCATATACTACAAAGAATTGATAACATTGGTCCACACAAAATCTTGTACACGAACGCTAATGGCAGCAGTATTCATAATAGTAAAAATGTGGGAACAGCCTAAATGTCCATCAACCAATCAATGTATAAACAAAATGTGGTACATCCATATAGTGGAATACAGGTGCTCCTTGACTTATGATGGGATTATGTCCCAATAAACCCCTTGTAAGTTGAAAATATTGTAAGCTAAGTAGGCGTTTAATACACCTAACCTACTGAACACCATAGCTTAGCCCAGCCTATCCTAAACATGCTCAGAACACTTACAATAACCTACAGTTGGGCAAAATCATCTGGTAACACAGTACACTGCAGATTATTGGTTGTTTAGCTTTGTGATTACATGGCTGACCGGGCTCACCACCGCTGACCCTCATCACCAGAGAGTATTTTACCACATATTGCTAGGCTGGGAAAAGATCAAAATTCAAAATTTGAAGTATGGTTTCTAGTGAATGCATTTTGCTACATCATAAAGTTGAAAAATCCTAAGTTGAACCGTCATAAATTGGGGACTATGTGTATAATTCAGCCATAAAAATGAGTGAAATGCTGATTCATGCTACAACATAAATGAATCTTAAAAACATTGTGCTTAGTCAAAGAAGCCAGACACAGAAGATCACATATTATATGGTCCCATTATTTAAATGAAATGTCCAGAAGAGGCAAGTCCATAGAGACGGAAAGTAGATTAGTGGTTTTCAGCAGATCAGGGGAGGAACGGAATTGGGAACAATTGTTAACAAGTATGAGGTTTCCTTTTGGGGTGATGGAAATGTTCTAGGTAGTGGAGGTAGGCACACAATGTCATGAATACTCTAAAAAAATACCAATTATACACTTTAAAACCTTGAACTTTATCTAAAAAAAAAAGAATTATGGTTTTTGCTTTGGGGAAAATAAATAAAACATAAAGAATCTTATAGCATGTTTCCATAAGTCCATGAATAATATAGATGAATATGAGTACTTAATTAAGAAATGATTTAATTTTACTTTAATATGTATTTTAATTCAAATTTTATTTACAGTTATAACTATGTTCTATAAAAGAAATGTGTGATTGATGATCATGACTCTGATTTTACCAGGTTATAGTAGATATCAAATTTCCTTGTTAAAAAAATAGTGTCCTAAAGCTTATGGAAAAAATGTGGAAAAATATAAACTTTGAATTAAAGTTTATTTACAAGTTCATTTGGTAAGATTAAAATACAATCTTTGGCAATCACACATTGGTCTACCATATAGTGGAGCTATTTGTACTTCTTGCAGTCATTAGAAATATATAACAACAGAAGGGGATCAAAGTTAGTTTATCTAATCCTGGAGATCATGGAGAAAACCATAGGCACCTGTGTTCATTTAAGCTTTGCCACCATTATATTTTCAGATTGTATTTGTTCCCATGAGTTCCTTTTTTTTTATTCTTTTGAGTTGCCTAGAGTTATAATCTGTTGCTTTGTGTTGCTTTGACCCCCATGGATTTGTCACCCTACTTCCCCTGGGTGATGGAGACACAAAGAATTACTCAAAGCCCATCTCTTTTGAGCAGTGAGAGGCCCCAACATGGTTAATCTCCCCCTGGAATCCTCAAGAGAGGGATCCCTTCCTTGGAAATTAACGCCAAATTGGGGTTCTCTTCCTGCATTTATTTTCCAGACCAGGAAGTTACAGGAAGAGAACAAAGGTGGGGTTATAGTTTAGCAATATAGGCTGGTGACTTTCAGTGAAACAAGTCAGATGACATTCCAGTAAGGCAATTAAGTGGTCCTATCAACAACAGCTTGATCTTAACAAAGATTCCTTCTTAACAGCAATTTCTCAGTATCTTTACATAAAATCAGTAACTAGTCTGTCTTTGAGCCAGCAACCTGCTGTGCCACAAATCTTTATCTCATACCAGAGACTTATATCCTGAGGAAAATTTCCTGTTCTCCGCAAGGTTAATATTTGAAACTGCAAGGCTTTGGAAAACCAGGCCCTGTGAAGTAGGCTTTATAGTATATTCCACAATAATCTATAATGTGTTTAAGGTGAATTGTTTAGCAGAGTTTACCTGGTAAATTACTATTTTATGTCATCTGGTTTTTCTTGACTTCCTGAAACTATGGAAAGTTACAGATACATTTCTGTTTAGAATAAGAGAAAATTAGTTTCTGGGATGACTCCAATTCTTGATGGGTGATTTCAGTAGAGGACTATATGTAGCCAGAGTTATACATTTAAAAAGGCAATAGGCAACTTTTCTAAAATGCTTCTTATTTTAGGACACTGCAATGTATAAATGATGGGGGAAAAATTACTTTTCTTGGGTTTTTGTTTGATTATTTAACTGATAAATAACTAGTATATGCTATTGTTTTTCTTAGACAATAAAATATTGATATGAAAACATACAAGATTATTAAAGATTTCACCAACATATAATTAGCAAAATTGTATTACTCCTGTAGGTTGATTTTCTTAACCACAGGATCTTCAGGTCTGGGTTTTTTTTTTTTTTTTTAAGATACTCCTGCAATTGCAGTGAAACACAAAAATTATTCCAGTGCCTTTTCTTCAGACTTGACCAAGCCTAACCTACCAGCATACATTCATACCATTTTTTGCCTGGATTACAGTTGCCATCTCTAAAGTACTTTAGAAAGGAGACCATTAGTCCCCTCCATCCTCATATACCCTAAACCTATCTGGAGCGTGTTATGAGGATCTGGGTTTCTCCTTTTTCAGGGTCCACATGACTATACACTTACTTCTTCCATTCTGTGTCTCTCTATCCTAAAAACTTTGTCTATTTCAGGGGGTAGGAAAGGTATCTGTTTCAGGGAGTAAAAACTTCAGTCAGCACTAAGATTTCTTTGAGAATAGGAACTCAAACTATAATAATCTTTTCTTGGATAACCTGCTTTTCTCTTTGTATCTCTCTTTCCTCAGACAGTGACATTCAGTACTCTAGTCACCTGGGAAAGTATTAAGGGACACTACAAAATTATGGAGAACCTGGGGGGGGGCTTCAATCTATACTTTGAAATATTATTTTGTCACACTATTGTGTTATGATTTTCAGATATTTAGAAATCTGTTTACAAAAATAATAAAGGAATATGGTAATATTGGTAGTTATGAAGATGTCTTGATAGGTAAGCAGATGGAAAAGACTAAGATGATCATGATCTAAATGAACTAATTGAAGCAAAATGGATTCTGGACCAGGTGAAAAATTTAGGCTATCTTACTCTGGTCTATCTTTGTCTACCCATATGGTTTTGTGGAACTGAGCACTTAAAACATTAAAAATAGAAAAATTATTCATTAATTGGTGGTTTTGGACAAAGAGGGAAAGAAAAGACTTGCTATTAATGATCTTCCCCCAGTTCTCAGATTGAAAGAAAGATACGTGAATGGGCCTCTTTCAGGAGGAAGTGGCTGATAATGAATAGTTATAATCACTCATGGAGTCAGTCTTGGTTGCTTTGGATTAAGTTTAAATTCATTTGTTTGGCTTGCCCAGTACCAAGAGAACACTTACCAAACCATGGACACTTGAGAGGCAGTAATGTGCCCCTGATGCTCTATCATGACAGTACAATATTGGTGGAGTCCTGATTTTCATCTAGTCAGAGGAGCTGTGGCTTGAGACACCAGGAGATAGATAGTTCAGGACTCAAACAAAACAGAAACTCCGGACATTTCAAGATTTACAGCATACTTCCTTCCCTGTCTGAAGGGAGCAAATTGAACAAAAGATGACCTCAGTGAACCACCTAGTGGGGAGATAGTCTAGTAGATCTATCATTATTTTTTACAACTTGCTAATTGTTCCCTTGGGATTGTTTGGCCTGGTGGAAATATTTGTTTTGAGCTACGACCTTCAAATTTCCCTCTATTATATTCTGCACTGTCAGATTCTTATTAATGTGTTGTTCTCTCTAATATATTCATCACCAAGTTTAAAGAATGTGAATAGACGGAGGGCAGGTCATAAGGCTGAATCAGACGGTCTTAAAATATCCTCAAACTCTACTATTCTAAAGCTTTAGGACTAAGATGTACCATATTTCCCCTAAAGAACCAAACTGGAAGAAACACTAAAAAAAGGAACATGCCCAGGATTAAGAATAGTATCTCATAAGCAGTAACAATTAATATTTCTATGGGTCTTTTCATGGCTCTGTAAATATCACCTACTGATTCCTGGGAGTCCTCAGAAAGTGCCTTACTCATGTACATGATCAAGTCCTTTTAACCCTCACTGATTATCACATTTGCCCATACTTGCCAAGGCAAATGAGACAAGACTTGCTACTGCCACAGTCTCCAGAATGGAACAGCCTAACAGTGGGGGCAATGGATGCTGATAGCCCTGTTGATATCAGTTATTGCTAAGCATTGTCACCATTTCCCAAAAGGCTCTGTTGTGATGGCCATATCCACCCACTGCTGTAGCTGCTTTCTCCAATCTGATGAACTGGCTGCCACACACTCAGGAGCGCTCTTGATGTACTGGAATCTTCAATATATTCTCTGAAGACCTTAATTCACTGAAGTCATACAATATTCCAAACAATGATATTCTGTGCCTTCAATATCAATAAGTCTGTGTCTTTCAGGATATATTTCATAGAACATTAGTTCCTCAAGATGGCCATGGGTGTATCCTATCCAAAAAAAAAAAAAAGAAATCATAGACAAATAAATTTGGGAAACCCTGGGCTATACAAAAATCAACAGATTTCTGCACTGCAGGCTTCCTTAAGAGTCTTTAGTATGCTAGTGCACATTGTGATTCTTAAGAAAAGAAAATGCAATTTTCCACATTTCCTAAGAATATTTGGTCATGAAATTCTTTCTGTTTGTGAAGCCTCTGGTAGGACTAATTTTCCAAAGAATGCTATTTGGGAAAAATTTTCCTAGATTTTAGTGATAATAAATATTTGTAGAGTGTAAATATTGAATAAGTTTTTAAATATGCAAACACAACTGCTACAACTCTTTCTCTTTTTATCAAGAAAAAAAACTTTGTAAATAACTATAAAAATTATTTCAGGGAGATAGATTAGCATTATGCAATGTTTAGAAGCGTAACAGGTTTCCAAGACAAAAGTATAGTGTTCAATTGGAAGAATTTCTTCTTTTTTTAAATTTATTACTAGCATATTAATTCTTACAAATCATGACATTTCTTTTTGCCTTTTGCCTGACCTATCACTTCCCAATTTCTTTAAAAAATGTAAGAATACTTTTGAAAGAGGTACTTAAAAATTTACCCATGGAATTTTTAATGAAAATTCTACTCAAAGCATCTTATATAGAATATTCTGATGATTTTTTTAGTTTCCTTTTTTTTCATCTCCAAATATCAGAATCATGTGTTTAAGATCTGACATAAAATAACTAAATCATATCTAATATGTATTATTACCTGGATAATCATGAGCAACTTCTCTAAGCTTTTCATATTTGAAATATGGATAATAATAACCAAAATAATAGCCAATATTCAGGCACATTGAGATGATATATTTAACATTCCTAGCATAATGCCAGACATACAATAAAAATAAACCACACACACACAGACACATACACACACACACAGCACTACTATTGTGCCCTTTAAGAAAGTCTGAAATAGAGTGATTATTAAATAGAATCTGCTCAAAGATTATGCTCAGAGTAAGCACATATTCTCCCAATTGATCATAGTGTTATAAATCAGAAAAAAAGTCCCAAAATTTATCAACTCCTTTCTTCCACATTACTATTCTAGCACAAGGAAACCACATGAGGAATGGAATTCTGTATTAAATTAGTGGGTTTGTCAACATTGCACAGTGTTGCCCTCTTCTATTTTAGCCATCTGTCTTCAATGACTCTTTTACCTGCCAGAGTGCGTGAGTGATTGGGCCGTTGCTCAGGTAACTGAGACAGCCTGTGTTAAATTTAGTTAAATTCCTTGCTATATGCTCCCATCATATCCTTATACTTCCTCCTTCATACTTGAAATTATTTGTCATACTTGAAATTATTTATTTAATTTTTGCTTTCCATATTAAATTGTAAGCTCAGTACCAGCAGGCATCATGACTTTCTGGGTTGTAACCATATCCCTGGCATCTAAGCTACTGCCTGATACCCAGTAGGAGCTCCATCAATATTTGTCATGCTGAGAGATTGTGTACACTTTGCTGTTTGTGGCAAAGCGTAACTTCCATTATATCCACATCACGGATATACTACACCCAAGTGTCTAGAATAATTCCAAATCCAGAAATTAAGAAGAAACCTTTTAAGCAGCTAAGAAAGAAGCTTACAGTGCAGGTTTTGATTTAAAAAATATATATATATGAAAGAAGTTGATAACTTGTACTTTAGAGAGACCCATGCAAAACAGAAAATAATTTGTTTGGCAGTTAGAGAAGCCAAGAGGAAAAAAAGAGCAGAAGGCTGATAAAATGAGAAACAGCAAATACAGAGTGTCTGGTAGTGGAAAACAAAGTCAGTAACAGGAAGAAGAATCAACTATATAGTCTGCCAGGGAAGAGTAGGTATCAGTTCTATAAGTCTCAAGGGATGTTGGAGGATGGGACAGCCAAATAGTTCAATATGGGTATTGCTAACACTAGACAATACTACAGAAACAGCTGAAGCCACCCAGTGCCTTACACTATCAGTGTCTCCTCACAGAGTATGCGTTTGATTTTAAGATGAGGGCCAGTATTTGCTGTATTTTCATCATTTTTTTTAAAGATTCTCAAGCTATACTGGTTAGTACTTCCTATTTATCTTCTAAATAGAAAACTTTTTTATACAGAGCAATTTTGACCTGTGATTACAGGAAATCACATTTTTATCATCTGTTTCTCTTTATGTTTTGTGGAACTTCAACTTGCCATTTATTTGCAAATTTGCCTGCAAGTTCTTGTCTCCTGGTATGCTCATTAAAAATATTCCTTGTCTATTTTATAGTCTGCCAAAGTAGAAATGGTTTCTGTAATTCCTTTTGACTTAAATTTAGAAAATAAATAAATGAAACTCGTATTTTCTTCCTGCCAGCTAACTATACCTTCAGGTACAGTTTTATTTGTTTGATACATGAAAACAAATTGTGATCCTTACTAATACAACATTTTTTAAAGAAAAGCATGGTGTCCTAGTTGAAAACCATGATAACATTCAGAATACTCTTTTGAAACATGAAAACTAATTTTTGTTCAGAACAACAAAAACGATAACCACAGGAAGCAAACTATTATGGGTTTTAATGGTATAAATTGAAGAGAAATGTTTCTTTTTGCCAATACTACCCTCTAGTGGAATAATAGGCGATAGAAATGGGTATGGCTTTGGGGAGTTGAGCTTATCTTTACAACATAATAGAACATTTGCACAAGCAGATTTATGTACATTTTTCTTCAGATGTCCCTGAAGCAGATATATAATAAACTATTGATTATGCTTGTTGGCATTGCATTTTAATAAATTTTCTCACTCGAAATAGTGCATTGTGGAAGAACTATGTGCAACTGGCTGCATATCTTAGCCACATAAAAGATTATAATCCCCAAATATGTACAACATGACTTCAAAAGAAATACTGTTACAATAATTAGATTGATTTATTCTTCATCCTGTCAATGACAGGCAAAATAAAGGGAGAGGAGTACCAATCTTTTAATGGTCTTCAGTTACTTACAACCTTAAGTTTGCATCTAATCAGTTTGTGAGGCCAGATTATAAAAGCATCCACGGTGCATTCAGTTAGAAGGTGATTCTATTGAATACTTCCCTAGCAAGGAAGTACTGTATTCAACATTGTAAACAGCTCTACTGACGTATTTGGAAAAGCATATATATATATATGTATTTTTTTTCCTTTAGAATTAAATTTTTCAAAAAGTACATTGTAACATTAAAGTTTTAAATTTCTCCTGAGAGGGAAGAAAATTCATAGGAACATATTGAGAGTGTTGAGCTTTGGTAACTCATGCAATGAAAAATCGCAATATTGGACTCCTTTTTTAAACTTCAGAAGTTACAATTTAAGGGTGCAAGAGGATTTTCAACTCTTTACTTACAAGATCCACTCATAAAATTAATTGCACCCTTGTAGAAAAACAGGAGAAAGTTTGCATGCAAATATTTAATATATTTACTCTCTGCCTGGAACCTCAAGATCAATATCTTACACAGCCCTCATGGTTACAGAGAACCAGTGCTTCCTAGATTCATTCACTTGTTCAGATTCTAAAGTCAATAATTTAGAAAGGCAGTCTTCTTTTTCGTAGAAGAGGTTGTAAGCACTGCATGTCAAAACAGAGAAAATGATGTTTTATATTTTAGTTTCGCTTACTGTTTGAGACCTCATTTCTTATTAGAGTGTGCAGGTTTATTCACATTCAGTACTCAGAAGTCTACTTTATTGTGAACATAAAGAAAGCTGTGTTTGATTATAAGAGATAATCATCCTGACCTCTTTGCAAAAAAAAGTTTACTATCAGTTAATTTGTGTTTTCGATGTATGCTGTATGGGAAAATTGTTGCATCTGAACAAACACCAGACTATTGAGAATATTTTTTTCTTTTGTTTTTGATAATAAGTGAGAAAAAGGTGCCTTAGAGGGGAAGAATAGATAATTTAGAAATTTAGTTTTGTACCCAAAAATGTTTGACATGAAGTACCCAAAACACTGCAATGTCTAATGATTATTTAAGAAAAAAGATCAGCCATATTAATCAGCATTACTTACTGAGAAAAAAATGATATACAATTCTCTATAAAAGATAAAATGGTTCAGAAAAAAATCATCTTGTTCTCAGGGAATTTTATTTATTATTTCGGCTCTTCCAAATAAGTAGATTAATTTAGTCAAAATCATTAACCTATCTGTGGATCAATGTCTTTACTAGTCAAATGGCAGTTAAGTGACACGAAGGCAGGGACATCTTTTTCTTGAATCACCACAGTATCCCCAATGCCTACCCTTGACACATAAAAATGGGAGGGACTTGATGAATATTTATTTAATGAGTGACACTACATGAGTAACAATGCACATTTATCTCCAAATTGTTCAAATAAAATAAGATGCATATAAATTGCTTTGAAAAAATCCTTAAGTAAATTCACATTGTTTTCTGTCTATAAGTACATCTAATCTTAAATGCCATGTTGTAGTGTGCTGCAGGGAAAACCTTCTTTCATCATGCCACATTTGTAAAAATGTAAATTAGCATCACAGAATATTTCAGTTTGCCTTTAAAATGTTCTAATTATGCCAAGTATATAAAGTAATTAGTAGTTGCTACAGAAACATATAAAATGCTTTTTAAAAAAGCAACTACAAAATATTTTTTTTAAAAAACTGTCTTTAACTGCTGCCTCATAGAATTGCACTCTTTCAGAAATTTGTTCCTACTTGTTTTTTTTTTTTTTTATGTCTTTTGTCTTTTGTCTTTTTCCGTGTCCGGCAACGGATCGCAACCCTCAGTGTTGCCC
>NW_007729024.1:251289-254164 GCF_000696425.1 Galeopterus variegatus
CACCGGGCCGGCCCCATTCCTACTTGTTTTTAAAGGGTTAAATTATATGTCATACCATTAGAATTTTCCTAGAGAAAATATCAAGAGTCACTTCAGTCTCTGAAAGTTGTATTTTTTAGGGGCGACAGACTGTTTATTCCAGTGGAATGGCCTTTGGTTGATACTACACACGTTAATATGGTATAGGAGCTCTGGCAGTTTCCTCTGGGGTGAGAGTCTGAAGTGAGAGTAAGGGAATTGAGAGATGTGAGGCTGACAGTGGCGAAATGGCCTTTGGTTGATACTACACACGTTAATATGGTATAGGAGCTCTGGCAGTTTTCTCTGGGGTGAGAGTCTGAAGTGAGAGTAAGGGAATTGAGAGATGTGAGGCTGACAGTGGCGAATGGGTTGCATGACACGAAGAGCAGAAGTCAATCTAGTAACTGTCTCTAAACCAGTTTCAGCTGAAGCACTCAACTCTTACTTGTGTTTTCCAGGATATGAATGATTATCCTCCTGTATTTAGTAAACGAATCTACAAAGGGATGGTGGCTCCAGATGCAGTGAAGGGTACACCTATCACAACAGTATATGCTGAAGACGCAGACCCTCCTGTAAGTAGAAGACATTGATCAATACTCTGAACTGTAGTGAGACAAATCTTTAACACTCATTAGTAACCCAGTTCCCCAGACAGCAAAGGTGGTCCATGTGAGTCTCACTCTGTTCACTCATTCACGTTATGTTCTCTGCATCCACAGGTATCGAGCGTATTCTGAATGATTGAACCTTGGCAATTAGGGATATGTTTTTTGCTTTTCCATAATTCAAATTTTACTATTCACCAATTTATCTAACACTCATAATAAATATATGTGGAAAGAATGGCCTATATTTGGAATCACTATTATTTGAGCCCTTTATTTAGAACTATGCAAGTTTAGCTTAGTCTGAATAGGTTTTAAATTTATGTATTTTCGATGTTATATGACTTTTTCAAATTTTGTTAGCAAACTCTAAATCAACACATGACATAAAACTTATATTTTATGTGTTTATTTTGGTAAACTAAAATCTTAATATTGCTTTCAGAACATACTTAATAGATTCTTTTATTATACAGAATTTTGCCTCTTTTGACATATCCTAAATTATTTTTCATGGCAGAGGGTTTGCAGTTAAAATATTATAGCGGAAGTGATGCAAATTTTTCTTTATCTTAATGTATTAAAATAGTATATAGAGGTAATAGTGCCTATATAAAATTGTTGGCAATAAATATCTTGAGTGTCATATAAATATTAAATTTTATTCTCATAAAGGCTAAATGGTGAATATTTCAATTTTTACCTTGAGTGAGTTAACACTGTAAGTCGGTGGCTGATAAATTCTAGAAAAATGTAAGTAAAAGAAGAAAATGAACCATTTTGAAAGAGTAAGAAAATAGAAAAAAACCCTGAATTTTATAAGTGATTCAGAAGTTCTGTTTCCTGTTGCTAATCTAAATAGCATTTCTGTAATGCTGTTTATTGAATAAATGGTAAATGGCAGTCATAACATTTTTCAGCTACAATTGTGACAAGCCATATAAACTCTATTGTGACTTTAAGGGCTTGAAAAATAATAATGTTAACATGAAAGTGATGACCTTTATCTCAGAAGCTCCTTCTCTTATGTGTGTTAAAATGTCTTTGAAAGTGATTTATTGCATCTTGGGAAATATGATAGGCAAAATTCACAGCCAGTAGTGACGGTGAATGTGAAATTGGATATTTATCTGTTTTTTTAAGTAAAGTGTCACAGGTACAAAATACTTTAAAATTAGGACTTGCATTTAATTTTATTCAGCAGGTGTATTTTGAGCATCAACTACATAGTGGTCATTGTGCCGAGCATTTATTTTTCTCTCAAGAAACTGGCAATCTCATAGGCAACACAGAACTACAAATAGAAACATACTACATTAAATGAGTGCAAGCAAACACACTATTTTAGTATATGCAGATTTCTAAGAAATTTTTATTAGCATAGAATTTAAGGTAGTGTTATGTTTACTAATAATATGAAACTAAACATTAACAATAAGAAACTAAAAGTAGCACTGCTGTTCACCTATGTAAGACAGACATCAAAGTCTTAGTATAGATGGTGAAATTCTTACTTCACTTTTAGCACCTGTGACTTTTGTACCAAGCTTGACATTCAGATCACATCCACCAATATGAGAGAAGTTGTCTGTGTCTATTGTCTGTTCTGTAAAGAAGATAAATTACTTATCTAGAGTATTTATCTAGAGATAAGGTCCTATCTTTACACTCTGAAGCTCTTTTACAAAATTTACTAGGCTTCAATTTCATATTTCTTTGAAAGAAGTTTTTAATTTTGCATTTCCAGTCGTAATTTTTAACATTTAATATCTAATGCTGGTTTTTCAATAGATAAAAGGTGGATGCCAGTCATTCAACTGAAATGCTGAATATGCTTTATTCAATTACTGAATATATATTTATCAGACTTAGTTTTGATCATTGAAACACTAACAATCTTTTGGTATAATTATTATTTGGAATTGAGCTTTTGACTCACTGCAGCAAATTGGGTCTCTGAAATTAGCATAGTTGTAGCTTGGCTGTGTCCACACCAATCCAAAATAAAAGTTCAATTCCATGAATATTTTCAGAAGATAAATACTATATTACATTATTTTCAAAAAAATTATTATTGATTTTTACTGTTGTAATTATCTACATAATTTTCAAAAAAATTATTATTGATTTTTACTGTTGTAATTATTTGTTGGTGCCATAAAGGCAGAGTAAGTATTTTTTTGAAAGGCTTGCCAAGTGTTTTCTACCTGATACTGTTATAAAATTTATTAAATAGAAGACAATAC
>NW_007729024.1:254475-256627 GCF_000696425.1 Galeopterus variegatus
AGGCTTGCCAAGTGTTTTCTACCTGATACTGTTATAAAATTTATTAAATAGAAGACAATACTTTCAATTTTATGTCATTCAGGGCTCCCGTGTCAGTTTGACTACTTAGAGCTGTGAACACTGTATGTTTATTTAATGGTCTCTCTTCCAAACTAGAATGTAAGGTCTTTGAGGTCAGAAGTCAAACCTTATTCGAGTTTGTATTTTCACAGCTAATTCTAAGCCTGGTTCTTAGTAGTCTGCTAGAAAACATTTGTTAAATAATTGAATAAATTAATTCTACATTCTTTGGGATTGATAAAATGTATGAGTCTCAGAAATTTAGTTACTTGTGACCCTGGAAAATTTTCTTAATGCCTTCAAGCTTTAGTTTGGCCATTTTAGGGCTACAAGAAGTAAATGGGGTGACACAGATATGAGGGTACTTCAAAAGATTCATGGAAAGATTTGTATTATCTTTTAATTCTATTTCTCCTAGATGTTTTTGGAGTACTTTTGTATATGCTTAGCACAGCTTCTGCACCCTCATATAATAGATATTACCACTGTTCGGCAATAATAATTTTTATCTAGAGAGGTTGACCACACACATCTTTTTCAAGGTCTCCTGCTCCTTTGGAATGAAGTGGGAATTACCAATTTTAACTAGAGAATAGCAACAACAAAAATCTTTGAAGTTTCAGATGGAGAAACTTGTAAGGTCTGAAAGCCAGAGAGAGAGCAATGCTGCTGAATATAAATTAGGAATTATAAAATGCATGTTTGAGCAAAACTAAAGTGCTCTAGAGGGAGAAAATAATCTTCCAGGGATTCTCCTTACTCCTAAGAAATTAAAACGTTAGGACTTATTTTTTTCTGCCAGGCTTTTCTGACAACATTGACATTACATAGTTCACATGAGATGTGAGTAATGCATAACTGACAATCTTGCATATTAAAAGTCGTTAACCTTTTCTTTCTGCTCACCAAAGACTTCTCACTCCAAACTTTAACAAAACAAAACTGTGAGTGTAATTTCCATTTGCACATCTTAGTTCTTTCTGAAAATGTTGGCCAAACCCCAAGATATGGAAGTTCTCTTTGTGGTCAGGGGTTAATGACTGACAGAGTAGTTCCTTTTGTGCATGTGTGGCCANTTCTCTTTGTGGTCAGGGGTTAATGACTGACAGAGTAGTTCCTTTTGTGCATGTGTGGCCAGGGGACATTGGGATAAACCAATGAAGTTCACTTTTTGCTCATTTCCAGGAAGTAAAGTATGAGAACCCATGAAGGCTTAATTTTTCATTATTGTACCTTTCTTTCTAACTAATGCATTTCAAGATTTTATAAGATACTTTTTTTGAGACTTTTAAAAAATTTTTTATAAGATTCTTGTTTAAAGTAAGGCAGTAATTGGAAAATGTTTAATGTGAGTATTTTTGACAAACTCTAATTTGCATACATATATAATATTGTGAACATTATGTAGACATTTAAGACTTCTTTTTTCAGTGAATGATATTGATTTATGAAATAAATATGCACCATAAAAAAAGATCTTGTAAGTTCTCGCTAGTAATTGGCTTTAAAATCAGTTCCCAAATACTGTGAGTATTCTCACTTTACTTTCTGTCAGAAAGTACATTTATAAAGAGACAATAACAGCAAGTGTGAAGTATTTTCTTTCCCTCTGTTGAGATTTTGAGAGTTATCTTAGTCTTTCAGAATTCAGAAAAGCTACCTGAGGAATTATTTGCAAAGTGTTTTCACATGTGGCTTTTAACAACATCTCAATCATTCAAGGAAACTTTTGTTGATCTCTAGAGAGTGAAAAAGGTACCTCATGTTTTATTAAGATGTCATGATGTTACCGAATAATACCAGGTAAGGATAGCCATCTTCTCAAAATGCTTAACCCCCAATGATGTTTCTGTTTTAATCTATTAGCATAGGGTAAAATAGTAGAACGAAAGTAGCAATCACCTTCAACCATAATTTGCTGCTTGCTTGTTGTGAGCAATAGTTAAAACAATGCAGGCCCAGGAGTTTGATAAGATTGTATTTTTATATTTGGATAATATAACTTTTATGTATGATTTTCCATTAATATTTCTTTTTTTTTTTTTTTTTTGTCTTTTGTCTTTTTCCGTGTCCAGCAATGGATCGCAACCCT
>NW_007729024.1:257226-261310 GCF_000696425.1 Galeopterus variegatus
TATTAAGATGTCATGATGTTACCGAATAATACCAGGTAAGGATAGCCATCTTCTCAAAATGTTTAACCCCCGATGATGTTTCTGTTGTAATCTATTAGCATAGGGTAAAATAGTAGAACGAAAGTAGCAATCACCTTCAACCATAATTTACTGCTTGCTTGTTGTGAGCAATAGTAAAAACAATGCAGGCCCAGGAGTTTGATAAGATTGTATTTTTATATTTGGATAATATAACTTTTCTGTATGATTTTCCATTAATATTTCTACTGATCTGTTTTTTATCACTCACCACATACTGGCTTGTATTGTTATGCTGTATTGATTTAGGTTATTGCTAGGAATGTAGCAGAAATTCTGATTTTAAAGATCAGCAGCTACAAACTACGATTGCCGACCCTGGAGCATGAGGGGGAATGTACACAGCTTAGTGTTTTGTTTTGTTTTTGTTTTTTTTTCCTTCACATCAAAGCTGTTAGGGAAATAATCAGGAACTGTTTTCATCATGAATGTCAGCTTGTGAAAATTGAGATGATGGAGACCCAGGCTGAGTCCCTTTCGTTTCAAATAATTAATTAGAAAGAAAGCACACTAGGGAACAGTTGGGGCTTGATCTTTAAAATGGCAATGGGTTATAATTAGATTTGAAAGTGTAAATGGGTGCAAAAGAGAAGGGTTTATAAGATTTATACATGATTAACATCTATAAAAGGCCTATATAAGTCTTGCAAAAATAGGGTCATTTGATTCCATTTGATGGCATAGTCAAGTGCAATTACATTGTTAATATTATTTGAGATCAATATCAGAATGAACTGTTTCAGATGTAAATATTGCTCTTCTAATATAAAAACTGCCATGCTTACCAGAGCTAAAAGGGTGTTTTTCTTTTACTAAAAATGGAAATGTGTACAAAGGTTGTTTTAACCTTTACAAAAGTGTCAACCTACAACCCATAATGTGTCAATAGTTTACATCTTTTTTTCCTTTTTTTGGTTGGTATAAACCTCATGGCATCAGAGTTCTAATGCATGTAAACAAGACAGGTTTCCAAGGGAAGTGAGTAAAATATAATCAGCTTTCTCGGGGGCTTACCCTTAGGCCTCCCTTATGGATTTACTGCTGTGCTTTAACTCTGATTTCCTACCAGAAGAAATAAGACCGTAACCTCAACAACTATATCTTGGTTTCTCATGACATAGATTCCTGGCCTTAACCCCTTCTAAGCTAAGCCAGTAGTAGCTCTTGGCATTAACATTATCCAATTTGCAATTCTTCCATATTCTTGAATGATGGTTGTGTTTAGGCAGTAGATTTACAATCAAACATAGGCCTAACACCAACTCAACATGCAAACGAACAACAGGTACATGAAAAAATGCTCAACATCAGTAAACATCAGGGAAATGCAAATCAAAACCACATTGAGATATCATTTCACCACAGCTAGACTGGCTATTACCAAAGAAACAGAGAATAGCACATGCTGGTGAGATGTGGAGAAAGAGAAACCCTTTTACACTTTGGTGGGACTGTAAATTAACACAGTCATTATGGAAAACAGTATGGAGGTTTCTCAAACAACTACAGAGAGAACTACCATATGATCTAGCAATCCCACTACTGAGTATATGTACAAAGGAATGGAAATCATGTCAAAGGGATACCTGCACTCCTACACTCATTACAGCTCTATGTACAATAGCCAAGATATGAAATCATCCTAAATGTCCATTGGCGGATGATTGGGTAAGGATAATGTGGTATATATACATGGTGGAATACTACTCAGCCATTAAAAAAAGAATGAAATTCTGTCATTGGCAGCAACATACCTTTGAGAAAGTTATATTAAGTGAAATAAGCCAGACACAGAAAGAGAAATGCTGCATGTCCTTACTCATAAGTGGGAGCTGAGAGAGAGAGAGAGAGAGAAGAAAGGAAGGAAGGAAGGAAGGAAAGAAGGAAAGAAGAAAGAAAGAAAACTAGAAAGAAGAAAGAAAGAAAGAATCAAAACAATGCATTGAACTTTCAGAAGGAGAGAATAAATCTTTCATCACTGGAGGAGGGAAAGAGGGAAAGGGAGGGGTGTTAGGGAGAATATGGGTTATGAATACAAAGAATGATTACAATTATGATCACAAAGAAAGATAATGACAAAAGTGCTAATAGTACTGATTTGCTCATCACATATTGTACATAAGTGCTGACAGTAAACTCTGTACTCCATAAATATGTACAATCAAAATGAATGAATGAATGAATGAATAAATAAATAAATAAATAAAAATGGAGGGGATTAATTTAAGTGAGTATAGAAGAAATTGGAATGGAAATATATCCAAAAATTGTAGTCAAAACATTCATGTTCATGAAATTATGTAACATGATTTGAACTATTTCTAATTCAATAAATGCTGGCTATTTAAAAGAACATATTAGTTCTGCCTTTAGAAGCTTGTTTGTAGACATGCAATGTGACAGTATGGTTTTATGAGACCCTGTTTATTATACAGAAAATGTAATGTTACAAAAGACTTACAAACAGGGCAGTGACAAACACAAAGCTACATATTAGTAACAAATAATTCCTGTAATATGCAGTCTTCATTGAATGAGATAATAAATCAAAGCCAGGAGACAAGTTATTGCCTTCATTTAACTATGAAAAAAGACAAGATGGGCAATGGAAATAGAGAAATTAAAAAATACTTAAAAACAATTCAAATGGTAGAATTGATAGTGATCAAGCAAGAGGGTTTGAAGATCACAGAAAGAATAAAGGCACAATCAAAAGTGAATCAGGAGTTTCAGGCTGGAGTGATAAAGATAGTCATGACAATAGTTGGTAAAAATAATTTAGATAGAAGAGAAAGCTATTTTAGGGAGAAAATAATGATACCATTTTTAAGACAAATTAAATTTGAAATGACTTCAAAATATCTAAACGCAAGTATCTATAGAATGAAAGAAGTTGCCCAATTTTCACCCACCTCCCTCCCTCCCATCTCCCCACCCCCACCATTAGCATGGATGAGGAGAAACATTAAGTCAGGACATAGCTAGTAAAGGAGTGATACTTGGCAGATCTATCCAGGAACCATAGTGCAGGGCTGGCAAGAAGCTTATCTCTTGCCCAGAGTTATAGGTTCATTAAACCAAGGAGCAAATGATATCTAACTCTGAAAAGAGGCTAGAGGCAGATGGCAGGATGGAGCCAAGATCTCCTTTGCACAAGTCAACAACACCATGAGGAGGACTTGAGGACTTGAGATATTGGGTTATCACAGCTTCTGTGATCTGATTCCTGGACAATCTGGCTTCATTTAAAGGGTCAGGGATGGAACAGACAGAAAATATCAGACTAAGGGCTTAGAAAAGAAATATGAACATAGGAGTCACCCAAATAGAAATTAGGGTTAGTGATACACCACATCAACAAAATTAAGGACAAAAAACATATGATTATCTCAATAGATGCAGAAAAAGCATTTGACAAGATTCTACATCTCTTCATAATAAAGATTCTCAGCAAATTAGGTATAGAAGGAAAATAACTCAACACAGCTAAAGCCATATATAACAAACCTACTGACAATGTCATCCTGAATGGTGAAATCACTTAATCCAGGAACAAAACAAGTGCCCACACTCATCACTCTATTTATCATAGTATTAGAAGTACTAGCCAGAGCAATCAGGCGAGAGAAATAAATAAAGGCACCTGGATTAGAAAAGATAAAGTCAAACTGTCCCTGTTTGCAGATAGCATGATCCTGTATATATCAATACTTAAAGATTCTATCAAAAACCTCAAAGAGCTGATAAACAATTTCAGTAAAGTTGCAGGATACAAAATCAACATGCATAAATCATTAGTATTTTATACTCCAACAACAAACTATCAGAAAAAGAAATCAAGAAATTAAGCCCATTTACAATAGTCACCAAAAGAATAAAATACCTAGTAATAAATTGAACCAAGCAGGTTAAAGATCTTTGTAACAAAAACTACAAATCACTCCTGAAAGAAATTAAAGAGGACACAAAAAAATGGAAAGATAGTCCACGTTCATGGATTGGAAGA
>NW_007729024.1:261886-262967 GCF_000696425.1 Galeopterus variegatus
GAAAGAAATTAAAGAGGACACAAAAAAATGGAAAGATAGTCCACGTTCATGGATTGGAAGAACTAACATTGTGAAAATGTCCATATTACCCAAAGCTACCTACAGATTCAATGAAAACCCCATCAAAATGCCAATGACATTCTTCACAGAAATAGAAAATACAATCCTAACATTCATATGAAACAAATGGAACAAGAAAATACCCCCAAATAGCCAAAGCAATCCTAAGCAATAAATAAATAAATAAATAAAAATAACAGTAAAGCCAAAAGCATTATACTACCTATCTTCGAATTATACTACAAAGCTATAGTAACCAAAACAGCATGGGTAGCATAAAGAGAGACACTGGGATCAATGGAACAGAATAGAGAACCCAAATCAACACACATACTTACAGGCAAATGATTTTCAACAAAGGCACCAAGAACATACTTTGGGGAAAAGCCTGCCTCTTCAATAAATGGTGCCAGATAAACTAGACATCCATATGTAGAAGAGTGAACCTAAACCTGTATCTCTCACCATATACCAAAATCAACTCAAAAGGGATTAAAGAGTTTGAAATACAGGACCTGACATTATAAAATTTCTAAAAGAAAACATAGAAGAAACACTTCAGGAAGTAGGACTGGGTAAAGACTTTATGAATAAGACCCCACAGCAAGGCAACAAAAGAAAAAAATAATAAAGAAATGGGATTATATAAAACTAAAGAACTTCTACACAGCAAAAGAAACAATTAGCAGACAACCTACAGAATGAGAGAAAACATCTGCAAACTATGCATTGGACAGGGATTAATATCGAGAATATAAAAGGAACTCAAACAATTAAGCAGTAAAAAAACAAGTAACTAGATTAAAAAATGGGCCAAGGAGTTGAATAAGCATTTCTCAAAGGAAGTTATGCCAAATGGCCAATAGACACATTAAAAAATGCTCAGCACCACTAAGCACCAGGAAATGTAAATCAAAACCACATTGAAATATCATCTCACCCCAGTTAGACTGGCTGTTATCAGAAAGAGAGAGAATAACAAATGCTGACGAGGATACAAAGAAAGGGGAACCTTCCTACG
>NW_007729025.1:0-3209 GCF_000696425.1 Galeopterus variegatus
GGGGGGTTTCAGTAATGGGCCACAATAATCAACCTCATTGTGTATCAACAAAACAAAATTAAGAAAAAAAAAAAAGATACTTCAGGATTTTTCATGAGCTAAAGCAAGTAATTACTGCATCTGTAAAATTTTACATATTCATTTTGATATGACAAATATGTCTGTGAATGTATACAGACTTAGATATATCACACATTTACGTGTTTGTGTATGAATACAAAATATATTACATAATACCATTTGGAGAGGGGTTGTAAGAAAATGCTGTGCCCACTAGCACAGTGTTTCTCTAACTGTGGGTCTCCATCCATTAGTGGCTCAAAAAATCAACTTAGTGGGTTTTGACCAGAACTTTTAAACATAAATAAAAATAGAATAGATAAGAAAACATCAGAGTAACAAGGGAAATATTGTTTTATCAAACAGGAGTGGAGGTCAACATGTTTGAAGACTATTGTATTAGAGAGACTCAGAGAGAGAATAGATTTACAGCACCTGGTCTCTGAGGTCCTCTTAATTCTGATCCAGTGTTGAAAACTGCTTGGAAATATCAGGCCTCTGTCAAGTCCGCACACAAAGATACCCGTAATGACATTGCAGCATTTTTCCACTTCCGTCTGTGGGTATGGAGCAAAAGTAACTTTTGATTCTCCTGGCAAACTCAAATACCTTTTACCATTTGGTCGTGAGAACTTTATAATCCATTTGCTTTCTTTTCTTTTCCTGTTGGTAGCAGCTTGAGAGTTAGGTTTAGCACACTATTTAGTTTTCCACAGCCATGTGGCCTCCTTGTTATCCCTCTACTTGCCCTCACTCCCTTTTTTTCCCCCAAATACACTACCTCATTTAATTTAGTTTTCAATCCTGTGATCTTTATTACAAGCACCTCAAAACCTTTCTGGAAGTTAGTGCTTCTAAATAACTCATGAGACGGAGACATCTATTTATTCTCCAATTTATCTGATATACTACAAAACCCTATACAAAAAAATAAGGATATTGTCTCTTATTTTATGGATTATTTGCAGGAAAATATATAGGTGCAATTTTGTAGTCATGGGGAGAATACTCCTTTAATCTACATAAACTTCCCTTGGTGTAATTACATTGCAATTGTCAAAAAGTTAGACAATTTTAACTGCTTTTTTTGTTTTGTTTTGTTTTTCTTTTTTTGATGGCTGGCCAGTGCAGGGATTGTACCCAGGATCTTGGTGTAATCAGCACCATGCTCTAACCAACCGAGCTAACTGTCTGGCCCCTTAACTTTCAGTTTTAGGTGAAAAAAAAAGCAGCTAAAAAGGAGGAATCTAAATATTATTCTTGTGCTATAGTAAAGTGCCTCTCTCATTTCACCCATTTGAGGTGGCTGTTAAATAAAAGCTGAATGAATTACTCTTACTTGCTTTTTATTATATAAAACTTATAATGTGTCTCCTATGCAAATTCTCAGATGTGATGGTTATGAGTAATTGCAAATTACTTTGTGATCCTTAAGGATGATAGATCTTACATATATGTTAAGGAGCCTGGGGGTCCCTTTTTAGAGTTCTTATAGCAATTTTGAATACCAGCTTATTGTGCAAAACTATGAATCATGGCTCGTGTTTGCCAGACTGTCACATTCTCCTCCTCACCACTAGACCTTCATGAAAATGATTACCAGGCCTGAGTTGATTACTAGCCCTGAAAGCATCGTGTCCTAATGGTGATAACGGATGTGGATATTTCCAGATTCATACAATTCTAATCAGAAAGCAGTAGAATCTGAGCCAGCCCTAAGGGGTTTATCAAGCCACTACTACAGCTGATATTTTGGTCCAATTTTTAACTAAGGCTGCTAGTTATGCAGAACAGTACCGTTTCCCTATTTTTTCTAAATAATGTAAGTGACAAGAATCTGATCTGAGACCACCATCTCATGACCTGTCTGAGATAGAGGTTCAAGAACACTAATCTATGTGGAAATAATTATATTCCAATTAGCCCTCTAGCAATGGCATTGTTTTTTAAAAAATAATCAAAGAAATGTCAAAACAACACAATGTAAACAGTAATCATTACTGCAATTACTCATCCAGTGTAGAACTGGAATCTGGAGCTTCCGGGAGTTTTGGTTTCATCTCTTACAGAATTGCATTTTGGTTGTTCCAAAGCACCTGTGTACTTATTTCCAGGCCTCTTCAACAGAAACAGGAGTGCAGTTAAAGAATTCTAAGCAATTTCAAGCAAGCATGTGGTTTCAAACATACCTATTATTGCAGACACAATTGGTCTGATGAGTGGATAAATGACCTCCCCCTTCCCAGTGTCAGAGAAGGATGGGGAGAAATATCAAGTTCCACAGAGGACAAAAGGAGCAGAGCTGTTTACCTCGTGAAGTTAATTGACTGTGTGGTGAGATCACTGTGATGCGGGGTCACGGAGCAGCTCATCTCTTCAAACAGGGCTGCCAGATTTAGCAAACAAAAATACAGGACACCCGTCAAATTCGAATTTCAGAAATCCAATGAATAATATTTTAGGATAAGTGTGTACCCAATAGTGCATATTACTACAATTATTTTTGTTTATCTGAAATTCTAATTTAACTATGTGTCCTGTATTTTACCTGGCACCCTTATTTCAGGAGGTGAACAGAGTTCCTAATGCTGTTAATCATTTTAGGTTTTTTTTAGTCTGATGTAAGTTTTTATGGAAAATATTTCAGATTGACAGAAACTCTATTTTCCAGCAAAATATGAACATACAGATGAGGGCACAGACAGCTTCCCCGTCCTTTGTTATAAGCGGTGATTAGATAGAAGAATGAGCTATTGCTCTGTCTTCCTTCTGGAATTCCTCATGTATTAAAAGTATTGATAGTCCATGATGAGACAGTCCAAAGCTATAAGCGGTGATTAGATAGAAGAATGAGCTATTGCTCTGACTTCCTTCTGGAATTCCTCATGTATTAAAAGTATTGATAGTCCATGATGAGACAGTCCAAAGAGATAGTATTTTTGAGGTCTCTAATTCTATCTCAGAGACATTGATACTTTTTACTTAAAGATAATTTTTGTAAGAGAAATTGTCAACTCACATCAACTCATGCTTCCTGTTCTATTTGTATTAAAAGCTTGTCGTACCTACCAGCTGCAAAAAGGAAGGAAGGAAGGAAGGAAGGAAGGAAGGAAGGAAGGAAGGAAGGAAGGAAGGAAGGAAGGAAGGAA
>NW_007729025.1:4041-6215 GCF_000696425.1 Galeopterus variegatus
AAAGAAAGATCACACCAATAAATGTAAAATTACACTAAAAATATTTGGTCTGGGCTCTTTGGTCCAGACTATTAATATTGCAAAATTTGCAAACTGCCTGATCTTAGGATAGCCAGCACAGGATTATATTCTTACACAGTTATGGAAACTGTAAGGATTTAATTCTGAAAGTTAATTCTGAGTATTGTTTTTCTCGCTGTGATCATACTTTACAATTTTCAGTGTCCAGGCACTTTGAGTACTTACTTGATCATGTTTCCAGGACGCTGTTGAGTTAGGTAGTGTTGCCTTCCTTTTCGAGAAGAGGAAACTCACTCTCAGGCTAAGCATCTTGCTTAAGGTCATTGAATGAGAAGGTGACAGAGGCAAGAAAACCCCTCAGGTCTTTTGACCTCAGTGCATTGCTCTTTTTGTTCAGTCAATCTGCGGTCTCAGTAATGTATCTAACATTCAAACTGTGGATATTCTCTGAGAATGTGCCACTAAAAAAGATATGGGCATCTTTTCCATGTATCTGAAGATAATAATGCTTGGTTAATTGACATCCCACCCCCACCCCCACCTGCAACTCTACACCATGAAAGGTTTTAATTAAGATGCAGGTTGCCCTGATTCCTATGCATATCAGAGGCTGAAGATGCACTGATCACCTNTTTTTTTTTTTTGCATCTACTAAAATGAATGTATGATTTTTATCCATTAGTCTGTAAATATAGCATATCACATTTATAGATTGGCATATATTGAGACATCCTTGCATCCCAGGGATGAATGGTAGTTGGTCATGGTATATAATCCTTTTAATGTACTGTTGGTTTTAGTTTGCTAGTATTACATTGAAGATTTTTACATCTATGTCCGCAAGGAATATGGTCCTGTACCTTTCTTTTCTTGTACTGTCTGTGCCTGGCTTTGGTATCAGGGTAATGCTGAACTTGTAAAATGGGTTTGGAAGTGTTCCTTCCTCTTCAATTTCCAACATAGTCTTAATCCAGCCCTTATCATTTTTCTTCTGGATTATTGCCATGGCCTCTTAAGTGAACTCAGCCCTGTGTCTCAACCCTTTTCAATCCATTCTCTGCATTTTTGCCAAATGATCATTATAAAGTGAAAGTTTATTCATGTCACTCCTTTGCTTGGGAACATTCCAAGTCCCCCCCACCCACTACCACCACTATGTAATAAATAACAAATTTCTGATCTGACCTTGGCCCTTATTTGAAGCATTTCCTTCTACTCTTCTTCATCTTGAACTCTTGCTTCAGCTATTTCCAATGACTTTCACCTCCTTATTGCAAGTTGCACTCTATTAGAGATGCTCTTCCCTGCCTCTCTATCAGGCTGACTGCTACCTATCTCAGCTCAAGTGCTGCCACTTCTAGAGGGCTTTCCTGGCATACCAGCCCGATTTCCTTTGGAGTATGCCTAGTGAACAGGACTGTTTCAATTATGATAAACTGAAACAGAGGGAAAAGCTAATATTATTGTGGGGATAAAGGGGCTAGTAACTTGACCTAAGAGATTTGACATTTTTTTTATGGTGACAGACAGTGAGAAAAATGAAGTCAGTGAATAGTATGCAGTTAAGAAGAGATATCTAGCATGGTGATTTTATAAATAAATAAAATTTATTTTATTTATTAGTAAATTTTTATTAAATTTTATTTTTTGTAAATAAAAAATACACTATAATAGCATTTTTAAGCTAATAATCATGTAGTGTCAAAATCATATCTGAATAAAATGATGTGCTAGGCTGATATGCACTTACAAATGACCTAACCATATGCTTGACAGTACAGACTTTTCCTGGGATCTGGGAAAAGCTTATCAGAGTAAATTACATACAGGAAAAATTTAGGTAATAAGTATTCATGAGGGTCATCTAGGTTATTTATTTATGTTAGTTAAAACATCTTTATGTTAAGAGACAAGCTAAACTCTATGAAATGAAAAAAAAAGAACACACAACCACTTTAACATTTACTATGGGTTTAACTTAACTGTGCGATTAAAAGATATGTTTAGGGCCGGCCCGGTGGCGCACTGGATAGTGCGCCGCTTGGGAAGCACGGCGGCGCTCCCGCCCGAGGGTTCGGATCCCACATACAGACCGGTTCCCGCTCACTGGCTGAGCGAGGCGCGGGAGCAACACCGAGGGTTGCGATCCCGTT
>NW_007729025.1:6788-11370 GCF_000696425.1 Galeopterus variegatus
CTTGTTTTAGTTTGTAATGACTGTACTGTTCCTTTCTGTACTATTCTTCATTCCAGACCCCCACCTTGTCCCAGGGTAAGTGCCTCAGGGTAAGTCCAAGGTAGCTTGAGCCTTTTTTGACATGCAGATTACTATTGTTTCATTTCTCTACAACCCCTAAGATTCTTTATTAGCCTCTGTGTGGAGCTTTGTCTCTCTCAGTAAATTTTTGAAAACAAAAACAAAAAAGATACCATATCATAGATAAGTTTTTATTATCCTATCCCTTTGTTAGAAGAAGCAAAAACACAAAACAAAACAAAAAAAATACTGCTTGACTTCAAAAAATATAACAAAACCCGAGTAATAAAAAGTGCATGGTACTGGTATCAAAACAGACATATAGAGCAATGAAGCAGAACAGAGAGCCCAGAAATAAATCCATGCATTTATGATCAATTCATTTCCAACAAAGGTGCCATGAACATACAATGGGGAAGGTAAAGTCTCTTAAATAAATGGTGCTGGGGAAACTGGATGTCCACACACAGAAGAATGAAACTGGACACTTATTTCACACCATATACAAAAATTAATTCAAAATGAATTAAGGACTTAAACATAAGATCCGAAACTGTAAAACTACTAGAAGAAAACAGGGGAAACTTTCATGACATTGGTCTGAGTAATAATTTCTGGATATGACCCCAAAAACATAGGCAGCAAATGGCAAATTAGACAAGTGAGATGGCATCAAATTAAAAAGCTTCTGCATATCTAAGGAAACAATCAACACAGTGAAGAGACAAACTAAGGAATGGGAGAAAATATTGGCAAACTTTGCATCTAATAAGGGGTAAATATTCAAAATACATGAGGAATTCAACAACTCAATGACAAGAAAACAACCAGATTTAAAAAGTGGGGAAAGAATCTGAATAGATGTTTCTCAAAAGAAGATAAATGACCAACAGGTATTTGAAAAAAATGCTCCACATCTCTAATCATCAGGGTAATTCAAACTAAAACCACAATGGAATATCACCTCATGCCTGTTAGAATGGCTGTTATCAAAAAGATGAAAGATAAAATTTTGGTGAGGATATGGAGGAAATGTAACATTTGTACACCGTTGGTGGAAATGTAATTTAGTGTAACTGTCATGGAGATTTCTGAAATAATTAAAAATAGAACAACCATATGATCGATCCAACAATCCCACGACTGAGTGTATATCCAAAGGAAATAAAATCAGTATGTCAGAGAGATATCCACATTCCTATTATCATTCACAGTAGCCAAGTTATGGAATCAACTTAAGTGTCTTTGAACTCATGAATGGGTAAAAAAAAAAATCTGTGGTATGATATATATATACACAATGAAATACTATTCATCCCCCCAAAAGAAGGGGGATTTGCAGCAACCTGGATGAGCCTAGAGGACGCTATAAGTGTAATAAGCCAGGCACAGAAAGACAAATACCACATGATCTCACTTGTACTTGTATTTGGAATCTAAATGTTGAATTCATAGGAGTAGAGAGTAGAATGGTGGTTGCCAGGGCTGGGGGAACAGGCGATTGAGGAGATGTTGGACGAAGGATATACAATTTCAGTTGGGAGGAACAAGTGCAAGAGTTTTATTGTACAGTATGGTGACTCTAGTTAATAACAAAGTATTGTATTCTTAAAAATCACTGGGGGTGGGTTTTTAGTGTTCTCACCACAAAAGATAACTATTTCAGATAATGTATATGTTAATTAGCTAGATTGAGCCATCCTACAATGTACACATATCTCAAAACATCAAGTTGGTGTACCCATAAATATAAGCAATTTTTATCTGCCAATTAAAAAAAATCAAAAGTGGCAAAAATCCTTAAATTAGTCCCACTCTTTAAGTAGTTGTGCTTTCCTATCAGAGGCAGGTGATTTGAGGAAAAGGCAGGTGATTGTGTGCAGTTCCTATTGCCAATGTACGAGATTCGAAGGATATCCCGGTGCAAAAACTACAGCTAGTAATGGTAGAAAAGAAGGCAAGCAAGTGGGGGGAAATAGAAGGGGAAATCCAACAAGCCATTCCAAGCATAAACCCCTTAATGCATTTGTCAATCCCCTACCTAGTCCCACTCTCACTCAAATTCTCATTCTGTCTTCACGGGACTCTCCAGCTCCCATTGACAGAGTCCTTTCCCTAAAACTAATATTTACTCAATGCTTACTATGTGCCACTCTTAGGTATAGGATTTGATCACATCCTACTTAAAAGCTAATAATTTAGCCTGTTGCTCTTCCATAGATGCTAGCAGAAGATACAAGGCTTCAGGGTCAGAGTCAAAGGACTTTATTACTTATAGTAGAGCAAGTGACATGAGCACAATGTCAGCATCAGTTCCACTTGCTCCCCCCCAATCCCCAGTCACATGGGGTGATGAAATATGAGTGAGATGGATGCCTGCACCTGCAGTTGGTTTACATTACAGGACAAGAACACTGGGCTTGAGGAACCTACCACTTTACAGCAGTAACAAAGTGTGCTCTTTGTTCCAGAAGAAGACATTACCTCATCTCTCAAAGTTGCTTGCTGTAAACACAATCCTGAAAATGTCCCAGGTAAAGAGCAATCAGGGCCTTGCTTTATTGACATCTCCAGCAAGAAGGTGCAGGGATGAGACTGGTGCCTTGCCTTTTCCAACACCAAGCCCTGTTATAAGGACTTTGCGTGGATTAATTCATACATTCTTCAGAACAACCCTATGGGGTAAATAAATCTGTGATCCTAATTTTATACATAGAAAACTGAGGCACAGTGAAGTCTGAGTAACTAAGCTAGGGTCCTACAGCTAGTGAGATGCAATGTCAAGCCATCTGGTTCTAGAATATGCCTTCTTTTCCAATGCACTATCATGTCATGTTGTCAGGCTCTTTTACCTGCCCGTAATCCTGCCAACTGGGCCAATTGTCAAGCTAGGGCTGGGTCTGGAGGTCACAGAACTCTCAAGCCCGTTCACAGACTGGATCACAAACCCTCCACATGCAGGCTGGGTCACCAGATCCCTCACACACAGGTCTATGAGCTAGGTAACCGGCAAACAGTTCCTTGGAAGCCATAGGTTGGAGAGCATGACCGTGTGGGGGCAGACCCCTGAGGTACTAAATGCCAGCCATATCGTGGCACTGCACATGTGCATTAACTCCACCCACCTGCACACAGTTTGCTTACGAAGAATGTGCTGCACCACCCCCAACTGGACCTAAGGCAAAGGAGCCTGATTAAATTTTTCTATTTTCCCAACACATATTTACTGCCAAGTCAGTAAAGATTAAGTGCATGCTGACCAGCTTGAAGATGTGCTCCTAGTCATTCAGGTAAGAACTCTGGGCCACGCAGATCTATGCCACACCCTTTCCCTACTTCATGCTTTGCTCATGCTGTTTCATGACCTATAATTCCTCCCCTCACTCCTGCTACACCACTTTCCTATTTAGCTAAATTCCTTGTCTATATTTTCAAAGTTCTACTGATCCACTGTACATTTTCAGCCAAGCATTTTCACTTTCTGTATGCTAAATTTATCAGTATGGCCTTGGCTTCTGTTTTTCAAAGGAAGGACAATCATAATTATATTTTTCTGGCTAAGTCCCAATATATGTCTCTTCACCTACTTTACCATTTTCATACTAGCGTGGATTAGATGGAGATATATTGGTCAAAGGATACAAAGTATCTGTTAGACAGGAGTTCTGGAGATTGATGGTCTAGTAACATAGTCCTATATATTCTAACACTTCTTGGTTTAAATGGAGTTGTTTTCAAATAATCTTGAAATTTATGAACCCAGTATAGCTATGTAACTATGTTTGTAACTATGGGAAAATGTTTTATAAATTTTCAACAGATGTCAACAATTGTCTTTAAGATACAACTTTTGTTTTTAAGGAATGGTTTGCATATGGAGGTAAATATTACTTGCATGTAAAATAAGACCGGTTATTTAGTTCAAAATGAATAATCTTAATTAGCAAGCCACAGTTTGGTTCTCTTCCATGGGTTCACCTAATACGCATCACTAGCATATATTGTATGTGACACTTGACTTGGAACACAGTTCAGTTAACCAATAAAGCCCTTCCCATGGTGAGAATACCATCCAGTTGAACTGCCATGATTTACCTACATGTGTTTTTTTTTTTTTTTTTTTGTCCTTTTTGAGACCGGCCACACCGCGCTCAGCCTATATAGCGCATGTCAAACCCCGCCGCAGGAGCGCTGCTGCGCTCCCAGCGCTGCACTCTCCCGAGTGCGCCACAGGCTCGGCCCAACCTACATGTGTTTTTAAAGCATTTAGAATCTGGTCTATTTGCTACTCTTCAAAGCTGTGTTGTCTCAAGCATTCCATAAATTTCAGGGAAATTAGTCCCTACAATTTGCCTAAGAAGATTGCCAAATTATCACATATTTGATTTGATAAATATTTACTATCACTTTCTAAGCTGATGACTGAGCTAGGGTAGACTCAGGGTTCCTTCTAGTTTCCCAGGCTCTTCCCTTTTTCTCTGTCCTGGCTCTTTTTTTATTTTTTTAAATTAATTAATTAATT
>NW_007729025.1:11888-12743 GCF_000696425.1 Galeopterus variegatus
TGATGATCAAATCTTGCCATTCCCTCCCCTCGTGCCCTTTCCTATCTTGTGGCTCTTTCCAGCTCACAGCCCTCGCCTGCCTTCTATCGACCTTGCTGAACCTTTCCTACAATTCCCATCTGCTCTTCACTTCCTGGACCCTTGACCCCCGCTCCATCCTTCTGTTAGTGACTATAATTAGAACTTTGGTAATGGTTTCTTTTGTACTGATGGTAACTGGAAGCCTGAACTCCCCGTTGACATGGTCCTTACCCATGGTGGCATCAGAACTTAGGGGTCAAAGTGCACCCTCTCCACAATAATGTCCATGGCAGCATCTACTCTGGCTTTGTCTAAGCTTACTCCCAAAGTGAAATTCTACTCATCATTAACTTTCTGAAAAAAAATCAATGAAAAGGATAAGCCTAGCTGAATCACCAGAGCAGCAGGGAAATACTCAGAGTGAAATACCAGTCCAGTTAACAAGCCCACCACCTCCTGAAAATAGACAGGTAATAGATTGGGAACTCCGTGTTTATAGCTTTTAGTAAGATGGCATTACACGGCTCCAAGGGTTATTTTGTAGAAATATAGAAGAAATTTTTAAAAAACATAGTCATTGCTATGATCATTAATGCATTCAGCAAATATCTGAATGACTGCTATTTAGAAGACACACTATGGCAAAAATATTAAATAAAACCTGGATCCCAATCTCAAAGAACTTACCAAAGATGAGACTTATACAAAAATGGCTTTAATACAAGGCAGCTATGATACATGCAATGAAGCAATGCATGCTATAGAGAGGCCTATATAACCCTATATGTGTATGGTTAACCATACATATATAGTTGATACACACACACTTAAGAG
>NW_007729025.1:13107-15770 GCF_000696425.1 Galeopterus variegatus
TATAACCCTATATGTGTATGGTTAACCATACATATATAGTTGATACACACACACTTAAGAGGATACCTCACAAAGATCATGAAGAAATCGTATTATCTTTCAATTCTATTTTCCATGAACTTTTTGAAGTACCCTCATATACATATAATGCAGAGTTTGAAATTAGAATTTCTATGTTTGAATTCTAGCAACTTAATTCACCTTTCTGTTCCTCAATTTTCTCTTCTGTAAAAAAAAAATGATAATATTACTCTTTGTTTCATTTGACTTTTAAAAGACTAGGTGAAATATTGCATATTAGAAGACATTATTAATAAACTAGTTAATTTAACAAATGATTATTGAGCATTTATGAGATGTTAGATACTGCATTAAGTGCTGGAAAAATACATTTAATAAAACTGTCCCTTCTCTCAAGGTGTTCAGAGTGACATTGATGAAGTATTTGGGTAAACAAATGATTCTAGTAACATGTGACATGCGCTATGATAAAAGGGTACAATAAATAAATAACAGGGAGACAGAGAACAGATCAGGGAGGGTCAGACTCTCTGGAGGTTTCAGAAGGCTTCAAAGCCCATGTGTTTGGACTGAGTGCCGAAGACGAGACCACCAGGCAGAGGGAAGTGAAACAGGAGTCCATTCAGAGGAGCTGCAGGTGCAAAGGTGTGAGGAGCAGCCGGTGCCTGCCTCGGCATAGTTGTGGGGCAGCACGAAGAAGCAAGATGGTTCAGGAGGGAGACACAAGCCATGGGCAGGAGGGAAGAGTGGAAAGACGGCTGAGGGCCAGATCATGAGGTGCTTCTTAGTGATAAAAGTTTGAATTCTGTCCTAAAGATAGTGAGTGGCTTAAACTTAGTGAGTTAAAACAATATGAATTTATTTTCTTACAATTCTGAAAGCCAGAAGTCCAAAGTCAAGGTGTCAGCAAGCCCACATTCCTTCCAAAGGCCCTAGGGGAAAATCCTTCCTCGCTTCCCATAGTGTCTGGTGGCTGTTGCAATTCCTTGGCTTGGGGCTTCATAGCATCAGTTTCTGCCTCCATCTGTGTCTGTGTCTTTTCTTCTGTGTCCTTCTCCTTAGAAGGACATTTACCATTGGATTTAAGGACCACCTGGATAATCCAGAATGATCTTCTCATCTTGAGATCCTTCGCTTAATTACGTCTGCAAAGGCCTTTTTTCCAAATAGACTCGTGGTGGACATATCTTTGGGGAAAGGGATGTGGATACTATTCACCTACTACAGTGAGGGAGCATTCAAGAATTATATTTTAGAAATGCAGAACTGTGTTTGAGGGATCACTCTGGGGACTGAGTGCTGGATAGTTTTGTGCTTTACAAACCTTAAAAAACTATACAAGTATCATCACAGTCACTATCATCATCAACAAAATTGCGATCAACAACTCTTTAAAAAACCTAATTGTTGAAAAGAAAATTAAGCCCTGATTGCTGTACAATTCTTAGACATGGTTCAGAATCATCCCTTAACAATTCGTCATCTAAATGACATACCAAGGCATGATTCATAGAGCTCAGCCTTCCAGACCCCCAGAGAGCTCCCCCACTATCAGCCTTCACAGCAGGGGTTCCCAACCTTGGCTGACTCCTGGGGCCCTTCAAAACTAATGGATACCTGGGTCTCATCTCCAAAGATTCTGATACAGTTGTTCTGGAGTGCAGCCTGGGCACCGGGATTTTGTAAATCTACCCAGGTAATTCTAATGTGCAAGTAGAAATTAAAACCGCAGTTTTATATATGAAAATTGCCCTTGTGATTAGCTTTTTGTTTGATTCTGAGGACCCCGTATTTTCATGTATTATGGCTTTGAAGCTATCAGTCTTCAAAGCATAACTCAACTAAAAACTGACTTAATTACTGGCACATCTCAGTCAGGTGCTCTAATGGGAAAATTATGCTTTACCTCACCAGCTTTTTTATTGTAATAACAAAAGGGTATCAAAGACAAACCTTTTACCATAGAAAAATTTTGGAATTTTCCTCATTGTGGATTTTTTGGCAATTATTTTGACTTTTTAAAATATCTTGCCTTAAAATATTATTTATCTTGATTACTGAGTTTTGGGGGCCCCTTTAAATTTTGTGACAGAGATAAGAGCCTTTCTCACTTGATCCTCTCAGTTCCTACTCTGAATATAACCATATTATTTCCCTATGACTGCTATGAGAAACTTACCAGAAAAGTGGTGGCTTAAATAAAACAACAGTAATTTATTCTCTCTCAGAGTCCAAAATTAAGGTGTCAGCCGGGCCATTCTCCCCTTGAAAGCTCTAGGGGCGAATCCTCCCCTGCCTCTTCCAGCTGCTGGTGGCATTGGCATTTCTTGCCTTGTGGCTGCACACCTCCACCCTCTGCCTCCATCATCACATGGCCTTCATCTCTGTGTCTTTTAGAAAGACATTTGTCATTGGAGTTAGAGACCACCTGTAAAATACATGATAATCTCCTCACCTCAAGAGCCTTAATTTAATTACATCTACAAATACCTCTTTTCTTTTTTGGGGGGGGCTATCCCAGTGACTTTTATTTATTTACTATTTTTCAAAACTCAGTATTTTTCTTTTTTTTTCCTTTTTTAAATTTTACCCATCAATATACATTGTAGTTGATTTTCACGCCCCTTTCCCTGTTCCTCTCC
>NW_007729025.1:16456-26831 GCF_000696425.1 Galeopterus variegatus
CCATTTTATAGATGAAGAAACTGGTTCTCACAGAGGTTAAATGAATGGTCCAAAGTGGTATAGGATTTTACATGGCAAAACCAGGGCTTCCGACTCCTGGTACAATGTTCTTTTTAGCTGTGGAGATATCATTATCTATTGCTTTTTAACACTGTGCAATCATTTGCAGGATAAGCCACTGATGGCCAGTCCTAAAGAAAGATGATTCTAGAACCTACCGATTTTATTTTCTTCTCTTCCCACTTTGCAGTGCGTATTATGTTTCCAAGTTTTTCTGGTGGTTGTGCTAACATCTCTTTTATTCTGCTTATAAACTGGTGAAAACATAGCTTAACCCACTTTCTGCTCTAAGACCACAAGTAAGAGCTGTGATCTCTTATGACAAAAATTGTTCTTCCATACTAAGCAGTGGCAAGTCTGTAATATATTTTCATCTCAAAGGACAAAGAAGATACAGTGAAATGTATAGTTATCTGACCTGGGACATCTAAGGTCCGTATCTCATTAATTGTCTGTTTGATGGGGAGGCAGAGGAATCTTCTTGAAATATTAACAGAGAGTTTGCTGTCCCTTGTGGGTTTAATTCTTAAAACGTAAAAGATGCTGTAACCTTTCTGGCCATCTATGTGGCACTGCAGAGAGGTCTACCTGCTTATACTGATCACTGAGGGAAAAAATGGAAATGGCCGTGGCTGAAATAGTCCAGGGCAGAAGGGGAAATCCATGCCCCGCATTGCAATAGGGCACCATGCTTATTTCAATGTAAACTGAGGGCTTTGCTGGGTAGCCAGTTCTTTCCCAGCCTCTGAAACATGGCATTAGTGAAATGTCAGCTTGTGTTAAGATCACCAGTGGCCTTTGCTGTGCACATTCTTCCATGTTTCTGCACAAGGCTAGCGGAGCACGGCCATACCTCTGCTCTGGAGATCGATCCGTCTTCATGTCTGATATTACCTTACATCGCTGGGGCCAGGCGGGTGTCAGGGATGGGGGCAGAGGAACCGTGTTTACTCAGTGAACCTTGAGGTACAGCTTCAGCAAGTGACCAGGAGGCTTTGAGTCACTGAACTGACTGCAGTTAGGGCCCCTTTTTAGGGTTTGCAGTGATAAGAGCAGATCTCAGAGGAATTGAATGTCTGCGTGATCTAAAACCAGGGCAGTCAAGCTGAAGAGGACGTCTGCACTAACCTGTTTGCACTGAATACTCTCCATAAATAATTTACAGCCATGACTGCTAGCTATTATTACAAAAAATACCGGATTGCATTTTGACACATGCATCCAGCTTGTAAGTCAATAGATACGTTTCACCTAGTGTGTGCAGACTTGGCATAAGTCACCCATCCGAGTGTGTTTTCCAACAGCGTAATCTAGCGCTCTCAAACCAGAGGGAGAAGAGCTTTTTGAGAAGCCTGTATCTTCAATAAAACACTACATTGTCTTTCCAAGTCTTCATTTTATTATTTCTTAATAGGCTTCTAATTTTCTCTTTCTCCCCTGCATAACATCCTTGTGAATTTCAGGTCATTTGTACCTAATATTAATGTGAAATAGGATGTGAGAAACATTCTTCTGCTTTACTTATTCAAAGGATATCTTCTATGGCACTACCTGGTGTTTTCTCTGAGATGCACTTGAACCAACAGGAAGCATTTCACTACTGATTAATTTTACCCTCCACCCCTACCCCCTGACTGGCATTTTTTCCCAAAGAAGCCAGTATTGCCCCATGAAAACAAAGCCTGTGAAGGGAAGTAGAAAAGCAGTGTCTACATTCTGTGGTCTCAGAAATATGTAATAAAGCAACCTAGTAAATATGTAAGAAGGGAGACACATTAGCACTCCTTGTGATGGGTGGTAAAGTTACATTGCTCTTTCAGTTTTTTTTTTTTTTTTTAAGAGAAAGCCTGAAAACACCATTCAGATATTACACTGTCTTTATGACCAATCGATAGCAGAGTTGCAGGATCTCCCCTTATTCTTTGATGAGGTACATTTATATGCAACGAGGAATTGCATGCATATTTAATAAGAAACTCCATTATGTGTACACGTGGCGGGAGGGAGGAAAAAGATGTTTGTGCTGGCTGTGGTAATGCTAGAATAAGAAATGCGTCTAAAAATTATTTGCTACAGATTTAAAAGGATAATCTTAGGTGGAGGAAAAGGCAGGTAGGAAATGGTGGTTCCAGGAGAAAATGGCTTTTAAATATTCACATGCCATAAGTAGGAAGCATCTGACAGAGCTGTTGATAATGCACAATATTCTCTCAATAGAAACCAGCCATTCTACTGGCATAAAATGCTTAGAATTTGGAAAAAGAAAACTTGTGGCTTGGGCAGAATTTTTTGCCGGGGTATCTTTTTCTATATCTACTCACACTTAAGCATACACTGAAATATTAATGGTCTTTTCATTAAAGGCTTGTTTTTCTTGATAGAGGACTATCCAGTAACAGTAGTCCTGGGTTGCCTGTGCAGATATACTAGCACTTCGTCTGAAAGAAGTAATTTTGGAATATATAACACTTTAAATTACTTTAAATTGGAGAATGTCTGGTTCATTAATATACTCATAAACTCTTTTAAAGCTAAAACTTTAAACAAAGTCATTGTCAACAAATACCATCCAATAGCATTAATTCAAATGTAGGAAATTTTTAAAAAGTGAATTATGTATTTACTAAAATTTGTTTAACCTAATATGGTGATTAAAGAAAATCAAACATACAGATAATAAAAGAGAATATCATTAAATTATTTTTAAACTAATGTAATATTACCATCACATCGTGGACTTTTAGATCTGTATCTACCTCAATGTCTGCTATGTCTTCCTTGTATCTTACATCCACCCTTACACTCTATTTCCAACTCCACCTACTTTCCACCTGGCAACAGAAGATCTTACCAACCAAACAGCTTTCTGGATGTGTGCCTTGACTGGGGTCGCCTGCTCCCCCATCTGACTCCTATTCAGATGCGGGTCCCCAGCCAGCACTCCCCGGTCAGCCTGCCTCAGTTTCTTCCTGTGTAAGGGACTCTCAGGCTCTTCTCATTGTCCACCAGCACTGACTGGCCCCTCATGGTAGGAGCATCTTGTTGGCTAATTTGCTCTTACACATGGCGTCAGGGTTAATCAGTCTTCACACAGGGTCCCCAAACTTCTTACAATTCACCTCTGTGCCAGCCGGTAGCAGTCACTGCCTCTGGATCCCACCAGCATCTAATGCCCCTCCCTGCTCAAGTCCAATTCCTAAAAATTTTCAATGCCCACCCGTTTCACCTTACTCATGAGGAATTTCCTGCTAGCTTGAACTCACCCCATTACTACCTTATATCCCCAAGTTTTATGTATATGTGTGGTCTCTGAGCCTTTCCACTATGATTTCATCTACCTGGAATAAAACCTTCATCCTGTTCTTCACTCATTCCAGCTCCTCACTGATTCCTTAAGATTCCATTTGGACAATCTTCTTGTGAGAAGCTTTCCATGACTCCATAAGATAGGGGGATTCAAACACTACATACCTGGTACCAGTGTGTGAGAAGTCTTCAGAGGTCCATGACGAAATGAGAACAAAAAAAAAAAACCCTATTTTCACAAAATTATATGTGATCAATTTAAAGGAATATTCTTTATTCCAAAATTATACATTTCTTCTCTTTCTGTCATGATATTTTATGAAATGAGGGTAACAGTAGAACATTTTTAATGTACTGATTTGAGATAATTGTAAACTTGGACACCTGTATCAGTTGCCCAATATTTGTTTTGGAAATTTCTGGTTCATGAAGTCAGGGGTCTGAAAACCACTCCCCTAAGCCTAGTGCCCTATGTGTGTGTGTGTGTGTGTGTGTGTGTGTGTGTGTGTGTGTGCACGCACATGTGTGTACTTACCATGCTGTAATATAATTATTGACTGACTTGTAGTGTCTCTGGGCTGTGAGTACTTGTATGGTATTCACCATAGTCTCCTCAGCGGTCAGTACAATAAACACTTGAGTGAAAGAAATAGCAGGGAAATGTGTAACGTCTTACTGTACCAAGGCTATTAGGTCTATTTCCTTTAGCAAGTGGTTCTTAATCTGAGTTCTAGGGACCCAGAGGCACGTCTTGAAAGAGCTTCAGAAGGCCCAAGAACAGCCTAAAATTTTGTGCAAAATTTTCATTTACTGCATATGTGCACTTTTTTTTGGTCTGGTAATAGTGTCTGTGGAATTTCAAAGAAGTCATCACTCTTGAAAATTAATGATCATACTACAGGAATTACGTAGTTTACCATGGACTCATTTAGCATTTCGTGAATAATTGAGATATGCAAGACCCTGTACTGACTCTGGAGCTACAAAAATACATAAGGTGTAGTCCTTCTTTTCAAAGAACTCATTCCTAGTCAAGCTGGCCCAATAGAGTAGGCAGATAAAAACAACTAGTGGCAAAGGTTGAAAAAAATTTATGTAGTTATACAGGACACTTAGGATGCTGCCCAGTGGTGGGGAAGGTTAGCCAGAGGAAGTGACATTTAAGCTGAGCCTTGAAGAGTAAACAGTTTATTATGCAGCAAGTGAAAGAGATGGAAAATATATTCTAAATATCCAAATTAGAGTCCAAATTAAGCAAGGGCAAGAACAAAAAGCAGCTGTGTGCACAGATACACACATTTGCACAATGTAAATAAACACACATGCCCACATATTTTTTTTTTTTTTTATCCCTGGTAGCATCTAACCTAGTGCTAGCCATATTACACTTACTGTTCCAAAGTTGAGGTTCTGCAGAATATGGATAAATTCAGGTCATCAAAAATAGTTTCAAATATAAAGGCTACAAAAAGACTTATACTCCTCCAAACTAGTTGAAATCAAGAGATGTCATGGCTTTAATTGAGGCCTGTTCCTACAGATAGTAGGAACTCTGTGCTTAGGAGGGCAGGAGAGTATCAAGAAGGCTGAAGGATGAAGGATGAATTGGTCCCTAAGCTTGGTTGGTGTGGCTCCCGCTATGCACAGAGCTGCTCTGCAATTAGAATTGGGCACCCCTTCCTTTGAGTGCATTTAGCATCATACCAGTGCACACAGCCTGTAAGTAAAATGTGGGCTGGATTCTAGTCCCCACTCACCTTTCAGCTGGGTGCTTTGAATTCTCAAGTCCTGTACACAGCGCAAGTGACTTATTTTACCTAATTTCAGGATGTATTGTCTGATCTATGTTGAACTGATCTTGGGATGGTAAAAAGCTGGAGGAAATCCCCCAAACCTTTTTCCTCGGCTTAAGTAAAGCATGTAGGAAAAGCAGTGAGTAGTAGCAGCTTAAGCTCCGGAAAGACATCTGTCTACTGTGGGCCTTTAAATCTTGCAACATTCTTGCAGGCACAATACATTGATAGGAATAAAGAGCTAAACTTGGCACATTTTAACATACAAGGCGCCAGAGAATAGTAATTCTAAAGGAAAAAAAAAATCATTTGATTTGTCCACTGGTTGGAAGGAAAATTTAAGGGTTAACAGCAAACTATGGATTTCCAATCAGAACAGCATTATATTGAATGAAAAATGGTGCCGGCTGTATTCATAACACAATGCCATTGGTTTTCTTCATAACATTACAACCAACTTCTCTTCTAATGTGTCTCAGTAAATACAGAAACTCTCAAATGGACATTACAGACATTATTAATTCAATATATAAAATACAATGAATATGTAATACTTCAAAATGTTTGTGAAAAAAGGGAATTAAAAGATAATACAAATCTTTCCATAAACTTTTTAAGACTCCTTGTATATAGCATTTATATAAATATATAAAATCAGATTAAAAACCAGTTACATTGTGATCCAGCACTAGACAAATAAATAGCATATGAGCCTCTCAAAAATATCTCTCTGATTTGCTTTATGTAGTTCCTTCTATTTCTTTGTCGTGAAAATTAAAAACCACAGGGAAGATGGTTCTCTAACACAGGTCATGAGACTGTCTCTAGACGTCATGTGTAAACTTTTCCCACCACCTGGAAGGATGTGGGAGGCCTCAGTGTTCTTTATAATCCCAGTGTTAATATAGATCAGTTTAGTATGTCTTCTATTTGCTACCCTAAAAGACACAGTTTCCAGCTTAGAGAATGGAAAGAAGGCATAATCAGCATATTTCAAAAAGAAAATAAAATGAGGATGTGTGAGTTTGGCATCCCCAGAGAAACTGTAAACTCCCTGAACACAGTGTCTTTTGCCTGCACCCAAACAGTAAGTGCTCAATTAGTATTTATTCAATGAATACCTTGGAAGACGAGAGGGAGAGGGGAATCCCTGGAGGGCATGATGATTCTGTGAGTCCTCAAGAATTTTCCTGGCCCATCTATAAGAAGATACTCATGTTTTTCGTATGTTAAGTTTAATCTGCTTTTTCACCACTGTTCCTTTCTCTATTTTTAAATGGGTTTGAAGTGACTTGGGGTGAGAAATTGGAACCCTTGTTCTCAAACAGTCCTTAACTCAGGTTGCACATTGCATCTACCACATCTCCTCACAATTCACCAGCAAATCAGAGATAGTCCCTTCCCAATAAAAGCTGAATGAATGATTGTAGCAAATTCATGCTCCAGAAAATGGACGAGATCCTACTTATTTAACAGAGATCCTAGAATGTTTATTAAGCTGTCACTGCATCTTGGTTTTCAACGTTGGAGGTTTTCTTATTTCATCAAGAAAATAAATTTTTCCATATCTGTGAGCAGCATTCCACCTCTCTCCCTCCCAGCTGTATGCCTAATTCAATGCATCTAGTTCCTTTGATCCATAACCTGCTTTACGTAGGTCCTTGTTGTTGCGTGTATAGTAAGCCTCAGCGCACTTAACTAACTGCTTACCACAAAGTCAAAAACATTCTAAGACCCGCTAGATCCCATTGCCTTAGTTCCTGGATGTCTTTATTCCATTTTTCACCTCCTTTTTGTTTTTCATCTCATTTTTGCTTCCACTTTTCAACCTCAGTAAGTACGCAGTTGGCAGCATTCTGAAGTAAGGAGAAAACCTTTCAGATTCCCTGATTTTCTGTGAGTGGCACCAGATAACTGTTTTGCTGGATGCTACCCACACTTAATTGCTGCCAAATTTGGAACCACAGACATGGCCTTGATCATCCATAGGCACAGGTGATGGATAGCCACGCAGCAGTCTGCTTAGCCATCCATCTCTGTAGGAAAACGACAGTGATAGCTGGAGAGAGCGGGGCTGACATCAGCAGAAATGACCACAAGAGTCAGATGAAAAGGCAGCAGAGGAGGGGAATTGGTTTTTAATCTGCTCTCTGAAGCCTTTTGTGAATGAGGGCAATTCTAGTCACTTCGGTCTAGACACTTTGCAAATCTTTCAGTGCAAAGAAAATGGCATATCTCTAAAGGTAGTAGCCATAAAAGTTTAGCAGAGCCAGTAGGTCAAGAATATTGATCCTCTAACTTTCGTCACATTCTGAAAGATGGAAACTTAAATTGAAGCAAACTAAATACACACCAATCCATCAGATGCTTGAGTCTGTTTTATGGATTGAAACATTATTATTGAATAAAGCTTCCACTGTGTCTATGACAAAGCCAATGAAAGTGATGCAGTTCTTACCCTCTGAAACATACAACCTTAATATAATTTTGCTTTGAGCACAAAACTAAAGTACAAAGGTGGGTAATGGTTCCAGGTAACTTATTTAATTTATAAAAGTGTAGTTTTGTCAACAATGGCTTATCTCAAAAGTGTGATTCATTGATGAATGTAATTCTATATGAGGGTGATAGCATTAAGCAAACAGGATCATGTATTGCTACTTATATCAGCTATCAATAGAGAAATAATATCAATATTATGTAGTTTTTATATTATTGCAGTGGGTTGAATAGTGTCCTCCAAAATACAGGTCCTGGAACCTCAAAATGTGAACTTATTTGGAATAAGTGTCTTTCCAAATATATTTAATGTAGCAATTTTGAGATGAGATCATCCTGAATTAGGATGGGCCCTAAATCCAGTAGTGGGTATCCTTATAGGGAGAAGACAGACAGAGACACAGAGGAAAAAACCATGTGAAGACAGAGGCAGAGATCAGAGTGACACATCTACAAGGTAAGGAATGCCAAGGGTTGCCAGCAGGCACAAAAACTAGGAAAAGGCACAGTACGAATGCTCCCTCAGACCTCTTGAAGGAACCAACACTGCCACCATCTTGACTTCAGACCTCTGGCCTCTGAAACTGTGAGAGGAATAAATCTCTGTTGTTTTAATCCACCTAGTTTGTAGCAATTTGTTGTGGCAGTTGTAGGAAGCTAATACAATTATAAAACATCATTATAATTTTATAGTAGTCATTTCAGTCCAGATTTGTACCCAACTTCTTGCCTAAGCTCCAGAATAATATATCCAACTACCTAATTATGGAAAGGGGAGCTACTCAATTAACCTTAATTATCTCTTAAAAGCTCTTCTTCAAATATCGTCACATTGTGGGTTAGGTCTTCAACATATAAATTGGGGAGGGGGTAGGCCAGCCCTGTGGCTCACTCGGGAGACTGTGGCACTGGGTTCGGATCCTATATAGGGATGGCCGGTGCGCTCACTGGCTGAGCACGGTGTGGGCGACACCAAGCCAAGGGTTGTGATCCCCTTACCGGTCACAAAAAAAAGGGGGAAAAAATTAAATTAAATTAAAATTAAAATAAATAAATAAATTGGGGAGGGGAGAGTGCGGGGGGTCGAACAATCAGTTCCTAGCAAAGAGCGTTGATTTCTGCTACCTTTCCTCTTGAAACATTTGCTGATTTGTGCCATGACTTCAAAGGCCAAGTAAAAAGCATTGGCTTGGATCATTCAGCAGCCTCATGGGACTTGAGAGACAAAAACTGTAGTTCGGGTGTATTAAGGCAGCCAGAAATAAAGTGTATAGGTCTTGAAGAAAAGAGAACTTCAGAGAAGTGAGCTCAACTTTCTGTGCTACTGTTTCCCTCAATATATTTGCTAGTTCTTAAATTGCAATGGCTAGGAATCTTAGAAAAGCCAACAGTAAAATACAAATTAAGAGAGTAAAAATCTGAGGCAGAACTTTTGACAGTTTCACAGCACCGGGGAGATAAAAATTTGTTTTCAGGGTTTGCCAATGTGGAGTATTTCTGTTAACCACCCCAGGCTTTCAGATGAAACCCCTAAAAGAATATGACTTAGAAGTAAGGACAAACCAGAAATAGATCAGCCCTGGAAAGACTGAAACGGCATTGAATCATCTCAACCCGTCACTGGATAAAGTGGGCCTGCTCCTACTCTAAAGGAAAATTAAATCTCCTCTGGAGGAAGACAGCATAATACAGAACTACCATATTTTTAATACATAATTTCTGGCATTCTAACAAGAATTATCAGATTATCAGCATACGGGGCTGCACACTTGAAATAAAGAAAGAGAAAAAAATAGATAACACATCACAGAGGATCTAGATATTGTCATAATCTGATGCAGATTTTAAAATAACTGTAATTTATATGTTCAAAGAAACAGTTCAAGATAATAAGATAGAGAATTTTATCAAAGAACCAGAATTCTACAAAAGAATCATATAGAAAGTCTAGGAATGATAAAACATAGTAAGTAAAAACAATAATTAATGGATGGAAGTAACAACAGGTTAGGCACTGTAGAAGGGATTAGTGAACTGGAAGATGTCAGCCCAAAATATCTAGGCACAGAGAATAAAAAGGGTAAAAGACATGGAAAAGAGTATACAAAAACATATAGGACATTGTGAGAAAGTCTAACATATTGTCATCACAAAAGAGAGAAGAAAGAAAATGAACATTGCCAATATTTAAAAAGATGCTGACCAAGAATTTTCCCAAAATAGTGAAAAGTTACTGAGGATCAGATTCAAGAATCTCTACATACTCCAAGTAGAATAAATACAAAGATACTCATAATTAGACATACCATAATAAAACTGCTAAAAATAAAAGATGAAGAGAAAAATCCTAGCTAGCAATAAGACTAACAGGACTTTCCAAAAGAAAAGGCAGACTACAATGCTATATCTTTAAAATTTTAAAAGAAATAACTAACCAAGCTAGAATTCTATACCCGGTGAAAATGAATGTGAAATAAAGATGTTTTCAGACAAATAGAAACTGAGGTAATTTGTTACCAGCAGACCCAAACTACAAGGAAACTGTGCCCCCCACCCACAACCAGGCAAGCAATGGAGCATGCCCAGGGTCCTGAGTCCAACTGTGGGCCACCGCCCCCACCTGCAAGAACATCTTGGAATGCGTTTATCAGCCACCTGTTTTTCTTTGGGGTGTGTGACTTGTCTACTCATGTCCTTCACCAAATTTCTGTTAAGAT
>NW_007729025.1:28390-34253 GCF_000696425.1 Galeopterus variegatus
TAATTTTTAAGCAAAGTAAATAGTGGGAGTAATAAGATTTCAAAAATAAGGAAGACACTATAACACCATGATAAGAGTGTACAGCACCAAGAGGATCACAATTATTCGTGCACTGAATTCTCTTGACATAAGTTCTGCCTCAAGTCTTAAGTTTGGGAATCCTAAAGTACAGGAGTCAATTCTTATTCTGGTATTGGCCTGTAAGTCCAACAGAAACATCTTATTGAGAGAGATTCTAACTATTGCTGTTGTAATTAATTTTCTGCAAATTCTGAAGCTCTTTTTCTCCTTGAAGCTTTAGAAAATGATAGTGTAATACATTACAACTGCCATTTACTATTTACATTTTCACATTTTCTAACCTTATTGGATCAATAAAACACCCTTAGAAGTGTTTTCTTGGTGAGTTTTGTACTGTGAATTAGAAAAGTGAGGTTCAGAGAGGNTGTCCTTCACCAAATTTCTGTTAAGATTTTTCTAATTCATTTTTAAGAGTTCTTTATGCATCAAGGTTGTTAATCTTTGAGTGTTAAATTTGTTCCTTATCAATTGATTTTAAATTCAGTTTGAGATGTTTTCCTTTGTATGTTGAGAAAATTAAATTTTCTATCTAAACACTAAATTTAAAAAAAAAGAGAAACTGAAAGGAGTTCTTTAATCAGAGGGCATATAAAGGAAGTAAGCATAAAAATGCAGGAAGAAACGAACAGTAATAAAAAGAAAAAGAGGTGACTAAGTTTAAGTGAATATTGGTCATTTAACATGATAATAATATCATGTAGAATTTTAAATAAATTATATATGCTGCTAATAACATCACTCAAAACATATAATGGCAATTTTCCTTCTCATCAGTCAGCTCTCTTCTCAAATATCACCCACTCAAAGGTCTTCCTTGACTACACTATCTAAAATACTCTTTCTTTTTGCCCCAAGTTACTCTCCATACCATACCAACAGACGGCTCTGGTTCTCACCTCCACCCCAGAAATCCTCACATTCCTGCAGAACTTCTTTCTCTACTCCTGTAACGTCATTAGGTAACTGCTGCATGTGGTGCTGTGTTAGGAACAGTGTTTAGCAACCAGCACAAGTGTGAACCCCTGAGCACAGGAGTTCACAACACGGAATGATCAGTAGTATCCCACTGAGACTTAGTTAGGATGTGCAATAAATGTGTTAGTTTAATACATAATTTTTAAGCAAAGTAAATAGTGGGAGTAATAAGATTTCAAAAATAAGGAAGACACTATNTACATTACAACTGCCATTTACTATTTACATTTTCACATTTTCTAACCTTATTGGATCAATAAAACACCCTTAGAAGTGTTTTCTTGGTGAGTTTTGTACTGTGAATTAGAAAAGTGAGGTTCAGAGAGGTTAAGGGACTTACGCAAGATTGAACAGCAGGTAAATATCAGACTTGGGACTCTTAGATCACAATCTCTAATATTTCCTTATTACTTTACTGTTTGCATAACCCATGTTTATAAATACATATGTGTATATTTATCACAATTGAAACTTAGGTTCTTTGCCATATAGTGGCAAATAAACTGCCTAAACAAGCTGGCAGTTTTTTAAGTTTCAATATATGAAAAAAGGATGGTGGGGAAAAAAGTCTGCTGGACAATTTCTCATTGCTGACTCCTGGAGAAAGTTGCTGGGCATTCTACCCCTTGAATTAAAGCATCCTATCTTGGGAGATTTGCCACCTCGGACACTGGGAGTTGAGCCCCAGTCACTGAACCTGGCTAATTCTGGACAGAGTTCACAACCCCTGGCTAAGTTGTGGAATAGCTTAGAACTCTCAGGTTGAATCTCTACCTTTTGTCTAAGACTGAGTAGTAGACTGCACAAAATAGCCTTAAGTTGACTTTCAGAGCAAGTGCCATTTTAGACAATGGAAGTTCTTAAGTTGGTCCAAAACATAGGTTCTCAGCTGAGGATGATTTTGCCCCCTGCCCAGAGTTATTTGGTGACCTGTTCAGACAGTTCCGGTTGTTACAACGGGAAGAGGGATGTTACTGGCATGTGATGGATGAGTAGAGACCAGGGGTACTGTTAAATATCCTACAATGTACAGGACAGCTCCCCGCAACAAAGATTTATCCAGGCCAAAATGTCAGTAGTGCTGAGGTTGCGAAACCCTATTCTTAAGTATTTAAGGTCTCTTAAGGGATATAAACATCTCAATTTCCTCCTCGTAGCCCCCATAGCCCAGCCTGACTCCATTTAACCAACTAGAAACTCTAATTTGCTTAAGCTCCAAATTAAGTCTAAACCTGGTGAAATTAAATCCATACCTCAGTAGTAAAACCATAAAGGAAAGCAAACAGAAAAGTGCCACAATGGTCAGGATAATAGTCACGTGTAGAAAGGAAGGAAGGGGTTGAGATTAGAAAGGTGAATACAGAGGACTCCCAGGGTGACTGGCAATGTCCTGTTTCTTGATTTGGGTGGTGGTTACTCTGATATTCACTTTGTAATAATTCATCAAGATGTTCTTTATAGTTTATGCACTTTTCTTTATGTGGGTTGTATTTCACAATAATAAAAGGTTAAAAAGAAAACATACCTCAGTGATTTCTTTCTGTTCTGAAATAACTAGGATAAGGAAATATTTCTGATATGGGTAACCCTACTGTATTCATACCAAATGACATGGAATTGGTAAAATGGAAAAGCCCAGTCCCTAAACTAGAAATCCTGGTAGCACCTTAAGCTTCTTTTTCTTCTTGATCCCAAATCTGGTTAGTTACTGACCTCTGTATACATGTAGTAGGCGTGCATGCGTGTATACATGCACACACACACAACTTGAATAGTGAATTATTACTAGACACTGCAAAATAACTGTCAAAGAGGCCAAATCCCCAATGGCTAATGATCAGTGCATTACTCCCTAAAGTCTAGTGATTCCCTTCCAGAGAAGGTGAGAGCAGGCCTTGTAAAGCATTACTATTTCTCTATTTTTTAAATTTAATTTCTTATTCATTACATCAAAATAACATATTCATACAGCTTTATAAAAAATGGTAGAGTACCAGAAGACTACAATGCCCCAGGACATCATCCCAGAGGCCACCACTGCTAACTCTTTCAGGTGTTTAGTATTTACCCCTGTATTTCTAAATAACAGGCTCATATTACCCATTCTTTGTTTATCAGACATTCCCTACTTAACTTCCTGTTACAGTAGATGAGTTTTCTGACTTCTCTATGCTTATCACAGATTTGCAACATTTTTATTAAAACTCATAGGCAATGTTTACATTATCATGAAATATGAATACTCTTCATTCCAGAGCTAAGGAGTGTACTTTGATAATGATTTTCTTCTAGTTCAACTTTTGTTTTTCCTTGAGTAACAAGTGCACCATTTTTCATTTACTTCATTTTCTATAAATGTAGTGCCTATGTGTTTTTATCAGGTGCTCCACTATATCTGTACAATGTCTATTAATATAGTCACAAAAGTCAAACAGATAATGTATTGCTTCCAATTTTTCCCCTAGAAAAACAGCGCTCTTCTCCCCTGTTTGCTTTCTGACATCGCTGCAAAGCAATTGCTTGGAACGTCCCTTTTCTTTGTTCTGAAAAAATCCTGGTGCCCTTCTTGTGTGTTGGATCTGAATTACTTCCTCACTTTACTGGAGCACATACTCCATTATCTTTCTAGAAAAATGCTGTTACATCTAAAAATGTCTTTAATTACTCTCAGACATGATTGGTAAGAAAATTCTGATTTGGAAATCATTTTCCATGAGAAATTGTTGAAAGCATTACTCTATTAGCCTTCTATATTGCTGTTGAGAAGTCCGATACATTGTTAATTCTTGATCCTTTTTATATTATCTTGCTGTCTCTCTCTCTCTCTCTCTCTAAACATTTTTAATATTACTTTGTCCCTAGGATTCTAAAATTTCATGGTGATGGGCCTAGGTTAGGATTTTTTTTTTCAGTTTTTGTGTTGGAGAATTTGTGGGCCCCTTCAATTTAAAGATTTGTGTTTAACAGTTTTGAAAAAAAAATACTTTATTATTAATCTGACAGTTTTCCCTCCTCCATGTTTTTTATTTTGCTTATTTTAAACCTCCTTTATGTAATGAATCACTAATTGATATGGGTTGAAGATTTGTCGCCTCTAAAACTCATGTGGAGATTGATCCCCAATGTGGCAGTGTTGAAAGGTGGAGCCTTATAAGTTGATTAGACTGTGAGGACTATGCTTTCATGAATGGATTAGTTCACTCATGAAGTAATGGGTTAATGGTTTAATGGGTTATCATGGGTGTGGACTGGTGGCTTTCTAAGGAGAATGTTAACATGCATACCCTTGCCATTCTTGCCATGTGACAGCCTGCATTGCCACAGGTCTCTGTTCAGAGTCCCCCCCAAGAAGAACACTCTCACCAGATGTGCCCCCCAGACCTTAGACTTCTTGGTGTCTGTATTGGTCCATTTTGTGTTGCTTTAACAGAAATACCTGAGACTGGGTAATTTATAAAGGAAAGTGGTTTATTTGGCTCATGATTCTGGGACAGCTGCATCTGGCACGGGCCTCAGGCTGCTTCTACTCATGGCAGAAAGTGGCAGCAGCTGGTGGGTACAAGCAGATCACATGGCGAGAGGAAGCAAGAGAGAGAGAGAAGGTGCCAGGGTCTTTTTAAGCAAGGAGCTTTCTTGGGAACTAATAGAGCGAGAACTCACTCATTAATCCTCCCTCCCCCAGGAAGAGCATTAATCCATTCATGAGGGATCTGCCCCCATGATTCAAACAGCTTCCAACACTGTCACATTGGGGATCAGATTTCCACATGAGTTTTGGGGGCACAACACATCCAAACTCCATCAGTGTCCAAAACTGTAAGAAACAAATTTTGTTTTCTTATTAATTACCCAGTTTCAGTTTCTCTGTCGTAAGCAGCAGAAAACAGACTAATACAGTACTTTTCTATTTTCTTAATTATTCTTTCATATTTTCCATGTATTTATCTATCCTCTAACCCTTTCCGTGCATTTCTCATTTTGCCTATTTAATTTTCAATTTCCAAGAACTCTTTCTTGTTATCTGGAAGTTTTATTTCGTGAGTGCAATATTTTCTTATCTCTCTGAGAACATTAACTTAAGTTTCTTTTTCTTTTTGCCTTGATAGACATTGCCCAGGTCTCCTGGTTCTGTTTGTTTTATATTTGTCTGTTTGTTGCCTTTTCATTTTGAAGAAATTACTCAATAGCCATTCATTCAATTAATAGACAGAACTGATTGGAAGATCTGTCTGCCTGAGTGAGTCTTGTCAACTTCACCATACGGTGACTAGGCTTCCTCAAGTCAGTAACTGGGAGCTCTGTCTTTGTGGCATTTCAGGCTCTCCAGGAAACATTTAGGAATTGGGAGGTCAGTAGTTAGAGGGGAGAGACCAGTGTATGCCCAACTACTTGTCCTTCATCTTTTCAGCTCTGAGCTTTACCCATCTCTGTGTCCCAGGTCTGAAATTTTTCTGGTTAGATTTGTTCAGTGGCCAAACCTCCAATTTTTTCATGATGGTAAAGAATAGTGACTTCATTTTGTAGGGAAGGGATAGGGATCTAGGGTAACAACTCCTCTGCCAATGAACTTTCATCCAGTCTTGATTTTTTTTCATCCAAGTCTCAACTCTACTTCCCACACAACTTGGTGTCTCCTAGGCCTGTTCTCTGGGCAAGTTGGTTTGTCTCTTTTCTGTTTTTGCAGTATATACGTATGTGTATATATATATGTATATGTATATATGTGTGTGTGTGTGTGTGTGTATATATATCTTGGGATATTAACCATGAATTTTTAAAAGGTTTTCTTCTGATCCCTGCATGCAGT
>NW_007729025.1:34798-39330 GCF_000696425.1 Galeopterus variegatus
TATATCTTGGGATATTAACCATGAATTTTTAAAAGGTTTTCTTCTGATCCCTGCATGCAGTTTGTGTTTTTACCTCTCTCTCTGTCTTTCAAAAATCTTTTGAAATCTCTTGTTCCCCACTGCCTCTTCTCCCATTCTCTTTGTCCTTCTGGCTATATACCTTTTTAAAATACCATTACTGTCATGTTAGATCTGTTCTACAAAGGAAAAAAAATAAGAGTGTGTAGTCAATCCATCATTTTTCCCTATTCACCCTTTTTATAAATAATACCTGTGAAACTTTGAGAGGCAACTTGGTTCAATGAGAAGATCCTGAATTTGGGGTTAAACATACCTGTTTTAAATTCCAGCTTTGTAACTTTTAGTGAGTGTGTGATTTTCTGCCTGTCACTCAACTGTCCTGCCAAGTCCAGCAGAGCTGCTAGTAAAACATTGACTGAAAAACATCCATTCAATGGGATAATTAGAAGGTTGTTGGTGACCTTCACCAGAGTACTTTCCATGGAGTGATAAGGGCAGAAGCCAGGCTGCACTGGGATTTATTCATTAATGATGTTTCTCTCACTGTCTACTGTGCAAGTCTCCTCCTGCAAGGTTTCTAGCAAAGCTGTGAGTTCCCTGCACATTTTGGTCTCTGCTTACTTAACCAGATGCTACAGCACTTCAAATGTGCTGCCACGTGTATGCATGCTTTTCCTTCAAGACTCATATAAGCCAGCTGTTGCAACAAGCTTCAAAATGCTCCCTGCAAACTGGCAGGAGTCTGAATGCCCTCAGAACTCCAAAGGGACCAGGTACAGAAGTATAGCAGGAAAATTGCTTTGGGAAGGCAATGTGGGAGAGAAAGTCTGATGAAGGAGCAGCTCAGTACAGGGAAAAAAGAAGTCTCTTGCTAATAATGTTGGCAAGAGAAAAAATTGAAGAACTTGGAGAAAAAAATATGGCAGCAAGAGAAAAAAGGAAAAAGCCCCTCTTAGTCTTCTTTGACATGCTAGGCTGTCAAACGTAATGTAATTAGTTCGGGTCTTCTAACATAACTCTATCCCACAGCAGAGAAGCTGATGGTTAAAGACGTGTGGCCTATGGAGGGCAGAATTGAATAAAGTAGATCACTTTGGACTACTTGTCACTCCCCCTAGACAAAAGTATGCTCTGACCTCCAAAGAAAAAATTCTATAAGGGACCATTTCAGGAAGACTTAGATTGCTAAGTTTTATAAACAGTCCCAAAGCTCCTTTCCAGGGCCCTAAGTTCCAGTCAGTGTTTTGTTACCTAAATTGCAATGTTGTTTGTTTGTTTGGTGGTTTTACTACACAACCCATTTTCATAAACTGTTGCCCAGCTGCACACACTGGCGGAAGACTAGCTGAAGCAAAAATGCTGTTATTTATTCTGTTCAGAAACAAATTTAAAATTCTGTAGACTGGGGAATAGTAAAATGAGAAGCTAAAAAAATACTCTTTAGTACAGAAGTTCAATGCCAATTTTGGGATCTTTATACCTGAGGAATAATTCTTATAAATCTTTTGTTTTAATAGAGCAAAGACTCGTACATAATATGATCCTGTTGAAGTTCATTCTACTGATTTTTAAAAATAATTCTTAATATTGCATATACAATTCTCCTACAAAGTGCTCATTTTAATCATCAGTCAGCATTTTATTATATTATAATCCTTAATTGATTGACGTTTAATCGGTCTTTGTATTTTACTATCCCTTGTCTCATAAGAGGCAATTTTCTCTTTACTGTAGTTTAACAGCTGATGAAAAAGATTTAAGGAAACCTATAAACTTAAGATTGGTTAATGGTCCCTTATAAAAGAATATTACACTTCTAGGATCCATTGCACAGATGTGATACTCAATTGTAGAAATGTGCATGGGGTTTATTAAATTACAGCACAAATCTTCAGTCTTCTGAGTTATTGTCCATGTTGGTATTGTTAGGCAAATGGGGAGACACATTATTGCTTCCAGTTGTTCACATTACAATGGTGTAATGCAGTCGGAGACAGCTGGCGCATCGCTGTAGGCAAACGCAGAGCTTCAGCAGCTGCCGAGAACTGAGCCCCAAGTGAAGGTCCAGCTCCGCTGAGTCAGTGCCGGGCGGCCCATCAAAAGTGTCCAGAACATGGCAAAGAAATAAATGCACCAAGCTGGCTATCAGAGAGGGAAGGAGGAAGGATGAGAGACAGAGAGAGAAAGAGAGGGGGTCACCTCGTATATATAGAACTACTTTTCTGGATTATATTACTTCTTGGGCACTCTGAAAACCTTTGCAGAACCGATTGCTTAGAAACAGCCTCTCGACTTCTTTACTGGACAGGCCCTTAGTGCCATTTTTTAACCCAAGTTAATGAGGTGTTATTGTTTTTTGTTTTGTTTTGCTTTGTTTTTGTTTGGTTGGTTTTGTTACTTGCAGTACTGCTATATTTGGATATAAGAGAAGATAACATAGCAAGTAGAAATCCCTTGGACTTTGGGACCTGAAAGAAGACCTGGATAAAAATCCCCTCCTAAACAACAATTTTCTGTGACACTGGGTAACATGTATAACTTCCCAGAGCTCATTTTTTTTCATCTGTAGATAGGGATAATGATATTACCCTACGGGGATTAAAGCTAACAGATATAAGTACCTAGCAATTATATGAGTGCTCTTTTATTATTGTTGGCACTGTGATTTTTTTAGGTAATAAGGCCAAAGTTCACAACCGTTTGAATAGAAGCTCGAGTGGAGCATTCGCCCTGCCCATGTGACTAAAAAATCATATCTCAAATTTCCACCTAAAGATAGAAGAGCACAGGGGCAAAAGATCACATTTCTGAATCACATATAGGTTTAAATCCATGTGACCTCTCGCAAGTTTAAACTTTTACTTAAGCCTTAGTTTTCTCAACTGTAGACAGGGTATCATAATGTTACTTACCTAATAAGATTGTTCTAAAGATTACACAACTTTATGTATGTTAAGTATATAATTTAGCACAGTATCTATCAAACAATAAGCATTAATAAATGTTAGCTACTACTCTTAATGGTGATAAATCTCAGTTGATGAATTCCATTTCTAAAAGTCTAAAGTTTGTTCTTTCATATCTCTCATTTATAAATCTCTTATTGCATTACCTGAGGTGGAACTCTGTTTAACATTTCCTTTCTATATGCCCTCTGCTTAGGCCTGAAAATTTTAGCTAATTTTAGGGAAAAGGTGAGGCAAATATTGTTATCTGATAAACACTCATTCATCCAATATTTGTTAACTGGATGACTGCTAAAATTCAAGAAACACTGCTGGGTTTTCAGGACACAGAAATGAATGCAACAAAACCCCTTTCCTCAATGAATATACAGTCAGGTAGAGAAAGATATCCACATCCAATATTTGTTAACTGGATGACTGCTAAAATTCAAGAAACACTGCTGGGTTTTCAGGATACAGAAATGAATGCAACAAAACCCCTTTCCTCAATGAATATACAGTCAGGTAGAGAAAGATATCCATATAGATCAATTAATGCTGCAACATGTCATTGCTGTGGAAGATGCTTGTATAAGATATGAGGGGGTCTAGAATTCATATATTCAAGTCAGTGTTTATTAAATGACTACTATTTATTAGATAATGGAGCTTCAAAAATGGTACAAAGAGGAATAAAACAGAATTTTGTCTTTTTATTTCTTGCTTCTCCCTCCAAAAGGGTCTTTGTTCCCACCATTTCATCAAAACATTTTTACTAAGGTCCCTGGTGATCTCTCCCTTGCCCAAGTTAACAATCAGGATGAAGATAATGAAACCGAACACTCACTTCTTCTCAAAAAACTTTCTTTTCTAGAATGCTCTTATCTGATGGGCAGTACTCTTCTTTTTCTTCTGAAGACTACCGGGCTCTGCTTCACCTCTAACTTACTAAGTTCTGTATCACAGCACTTGATATGTGAAATGATCAGTTCTTTTATCTGTTTACTTGTTTACTATTTCTTCCCTTTATTCCTATATTCCTTGTACTTAGAATATTGCCTGGAATATAACTGCTCCATAAAGATGCATTGAATTTATATGGGAAGAAAAGGGGAGCCCCTGTTGGGGAGTCAATTATGTATACAGGCTGAGCATCCCTAATCCAAAAGTCTGAAATCAAAAATGCTCTGAAATCTGAAACTTTTTGAGCGCTGACATGATGCTCAAAGAAAATGCTTTCATTGGAGCATTTCAGATTTTGGATTTTTGGATTAGGGATGCTCAACTAGTATGTATTCTGCAAATATTCCCAAACCTGAAAAAATCCAAAATCTGAAACACTTTGGTCCCAACCACTACAGATAAGAGATACTCAACTTGCACAGATAATTATAATATAATAATTATAATAAATTCCAAATGCTCAGAGAAAGGTTTCCCGAGCTGAGACTTCAACTAAATGGCTAGATAGAGGCTTAGTGTGGAGCAGTGTGAGGATTTCCAGGCCAAGGGAGCACGAAGGAAGTGTGAACTGGGATGCCTTGGGAGGAAAAGCACCAGAAGGTT
>NW_007729025.1:39773-40573 GCF_000696425.1 Galeopterus variegatus
CCAAGGGAGCACGAAGGAAGTGTGAACTGGGATGCCTTGGGAGGAAAAGCACCAGAAGGTTGGGGTTGCAGCTGAGCGGGCCACACTAGTTCTTATTTCAAATTTTTATTTTATTCTTATACTCTTATGTTATTCTTGGGTCTATTTCTAATGATCTCCATTGACATAAAAATGTAGCTACTATCAGTATAAGTTAATGGGCATATCTCATGAAGTGCTTTGAGTTACATAGGTGTGAAGCTCCAACACCAGTATGTGTCCAGATGCAAGCAAATCACACGTGGCAGCCCTCATCAGTTGCCTTCTCCTCTCCCAGCCAGTCGCTGTGCTATCTGCAGAAGAAAAGAGCTGTGGGCATTCCCGCTACCCCCTTACATTGCCCAGCAAACATGTCACCTCTAAACTGCCACCTGTCTTTGTGTTTTAGAGATGAACTAAAACCAAAGAGGTAAAAACAACTTGGCCAATTTAGTCATTTTGTTTGAAAGATCAATCAGTTCCCTATGAGATATTTTCTGGGATGGGAACCAAAGTACCTGGGATCCAGAAGCAGCATCTCCGCCACCGGCTCTACGAGTGATGTTCCATTAGCTGTCAGCAGTAATCATACTTACATCCTCTTTCCAGGCCTCCAGCTATGAGGGGAAGACATTACCTCTCCCTGTTTAGTTGCAAAGCGCTCAATGACAATCGTACACACAGAACAAGCTGAGTGGCGCTGTGAGCATGTCCCTGGCATGGGGACCTCTCCAGCAGGTGGACTGACTTTCTGATCAGCACTAGGCACAGAACATCGGCAC
>NW_007729025.1:41325-42985 GCF_000696425.1 Galeopterus variegatus
GGGGACCTCTCCAGCAGGTGGACTGACTTTCTGATCAGCACTAGGCACAGAACATCGGCACCCATAATTGGGCACCCTCGTGAGGAATTTGTCTCTATCCAGATCTGAATTGCAACCTCCACTATGGGACAGTGAGCCACTGCTGGAACTGTAAAAGTCTCTTGATTAACTAATAGCAGGAGTATCTGCTACCTCTTGCTTTTGTTTAGGCAGCCATTCAAGATTCTTAGAGAAGGCTACATAGCCTTAGCCTTTTTAAGGAATATGCTAGTTTGAAAAACACACATATACATGCACACAAGGTTAGATCCTGGTGGCTTTGCTTCTCTCCTTTAAATATTTCAGTGACCTAGCAAAATATTCATTCATAATGAACCCCCTCAAGGAAGCATGGAAAAGCTAAAAGCTCACAATGTGCTGGGTTAACTATTTTTCTTCAGGCTTTTTGATTTATGGAATGTATCTCCACTCGTCATTTTCAAATGAGAGGGACTGTGGCTTTGCAGTGAGCCTTGAGCATTAACTCCTTATTAAAAAGGACTTCCAGGTACCTCTGGGCTCATGGAGGGCTTCAGGCCAGGGTAATTAAAACATAGCCTTGAACAACATGGCCATATGATGTGCAGCCCTGTGATGAGACATTATCAATTTATTTTAATTACAGAATAAAGTCAAACACTTCCAAAATGATAAATTGCCTTAGACCCCAGATTTAATTGAACAGATGTTATGTCAAAGGGATTAATTTTCATCTGGAAAACTCCTATTCATCCTTTAATACCCTTTTATATTATTACCTAATTTGTAAAGTCCTTCCAAGTCAGAGTTATTACTTTTTCATGTTTACGTCTATTATATTCTGTTTATAAATTTCTTTGTAATTATTATCAAACATATAGAAATATTCTCACTTCCCTTCCCCCCCCAAATATGTTCTTTCCCATTTGTTTGAGAGAAGTAGCACTCATATCTTCTCATCTTTGATTTTGACATGAAAATGGAAAATAATTTCTTTACTGTATGAAAAGAACAGTCCTGATGTAATGATTACCGGATATAAAAGGAGTGGTGGAGATGTGGAGAAATGGAGGAGACAAGACCCAACAAAAAGCATCAGCAATTTGTTGCTGTATAGAAATGTGGGTGGGGAAGTGGGAGGGGTCAGGATGGTGGAGTAGTCTGTTCCTGGTGTCGCTCCCTCCCACAGAGCGACCGATTTGCAGCTTTTGAGGAGCAGCGACAGATGATCCGAAATCTGTGCTGCAATGGACGCGAGCCGCCCGCCCGGGACCCCAGTTCAGGTTGCTCCTCATTTCGTAGACTGTCCTTAGAGCTTTGGGGCTCACACGCCCCAAACTTGCCGGCCAGAGAAGGAGAAGGCAGTCGGGGCCGGGGCGGGACTTCCAGTGCAGGCTGTCCCGTCTCCGTGAGCGACCTGAGAGGCACGGGTTCCGGTTCCCAACCCTGAGCCAGAGGAGCCGGTGAAGGCTGACGGGGTGGGAATTTGGGCCCAGGCCATCCTGTCTCCGTGCGTGGCCTGAGAGGCTCCAGGTTCCCAAGCCCCAAACCTCAAGCCAGACAAGCTGGTGAACGCAGACGGGGTGGGACTTCAGGCCCAGGCCGTCTGTCTCCATGAGTGACTTGAGAGTCTCTGGACTCT
>NW_007729025.1:43954-46249 GCF_000696425.1 Galeopterus variegatus
GTCACACATCCCCAGATTCAGGAAGCCCAAAGATCACCAAACACATTCAACCCAAAAAGGTTCTCTCTAAGACATGTGATAATCAAACTGACAAAAGTCAAAGACAAAGACAGAATCTTAAAAGCTGCAAGAGAGAAGCGGCAAGTCACTTATAAGGAAGCCCCAATCAGAATAACATCAGACTTTTCATCAGAAACTGTAAAAGCCAAAAAAGAATGGGATTATATATTCAAAACAATAAAGGACAAAAACTGCCAGTATATTTCTCGGACAAATAAAAACTGCAGGAGTTCACTACCATATGACCAGCTGTACAAGAAATTCTCAAGGAAGTACTGGGTTTGATACCAGAAAAACAACTATCACAACCATGAGTACACAAGAAAGAACAATCAAATACAATGTATTTTGAAAAGTAAAATTAAATTAAATTAAATTAAAAAAAGAAATCTGGGTGACAGTGTGTCCATTTCTTTAAGAAAAGCCAAAAATGAAGTTGAATTGCCAAAATGAAGATTTAAAAAAAAAAATCCAAACTACTCGTCATTAAATGTTGACTCAAGCTTATTTGTGTAATACTGTGCCAACAAAATACAGCTCATCTACAAGCGTAATTTGACCCATAGGCTGCCAATTTACAGACCCTAATTTTCACCTTTCCGTCTGCACTCTTGCCCAGTCCTCTTCATCACCAGTGTCATGTGTGGCACAATGGAGCAGAGAAGAGGAAGGATAACTATGAAATAGAGTGTAACCTGCTGTCTCAATCTCCTCTGGGCCATTGTTAGTCTTGGGATCTGTCGGTCTTCCCCACCTCCCCCACCTTTGCACATCCTGTTTCCTCTGCCTAAGAACACCTTCCCAAGTTTGTCTTAACTTCTACTTAGTAGACAAGGTCCAAATGTCCCAGACACTTGGCCATTTCTCCTCTGTATTCTTTTAGCACTTTGTTGAGGTCTACACTTCAGCACTCAAACTGCTGAAATTATTTACTTAATAATTGTCAGCATGCATCAGAATCACCTGGAAGGCTTGTTAAAACAAACTGCTGGGCTCCATCCACCCCTAGAGTTTCTGATTCAATTGGTCTGGAGTGTGGCCCGAGATTTTGCATTTCTAATAAGTTGCCAGATGCTGCTGGTCAGGGGACCACACTTGGAGAACCCTGGCTTAAACTCAGGGCTATGAACAATTTATCTGTGGAATCTCCAAAGTTGGCAGAGTTAATAATTCTTTTATTAATGATGTTAATGACAGTCACTCTGGTTTCCTGATCAAGCCTATCTAATGAACATCTGCTTAATATCAGTGGGAAAGTACTGGCTTATCCATATCCCCCTTGTAGAAAACTTTCATGTACTTGTGGAACCAAAGAGCTTGAAGAGTCCTTCATAGTCATGGCCATCTAGTTAAATCTAAACATTTTATAAATGAAGACACAGAGGCTGTTTGTCTAAGCTCAATCCCTTCATTTTCTAGTTACATCTGTTTTCCAAGATCTGCTATCTAATACCAGTTAAATTCCTGGGGTTTTTTTGTTGTTTTGTTTTTTTTCTAAAAGACAGAAAAGGCATGATATATTTTGGAAGTATCCTGTTGGAATATGTAGAGTGGGCTCAAATGCTGAGCACTGCATAGAACAAAATATTTTTGTGAAGTTCGTTGCGTACCTATATATTTACATTTTTCCCCTGTCAATTTCACATGCTTTAAAACCATGCCAGATCTGACCCAAAAAAGTGTAAAATATACCTAATTCCTTCTGCTTAAGCTATTTAACATTCATCTTTTAGGAGTGTACGATTTTCTTTGCAAAACTGAGGATGACACAAAAGATGCTTGCAAACCCTATTAATGGGTTGCATTACTTCCAACTCCCAAATCAAATATACAGCATATTTTACTACAGATTCTTTACAGAAAATTTTTTAAATGCAAGAACAACTTTTAACATATTATACTTGTCTTTTGCCCCAAATGGTAGTTATCCTTTGTTTAGTTCATCAGGTGACACTAACACCCCATTTCCACTCTGACTCCCACCAGTGTCCTAGAGAATTTTAGCTTCCATGCTGATAATTTAATAGATTCAACAAGTATTTACCAAGTATCTATTGTATGCTGAATATGGCTTTATAAGTTATGGATATAGTAGCCAAACAATATAGCTTTAAGGTCTTGCTTTGGAGCTGCTTCTGATCTAGTATGGGTGGGCTACAGCAAAGAATTAAGCAAGCAAGCAGTTTCAGAGAGTGATAAGCACTGTGAAAAAAACAAAGCAGGGTAAAGGCAAAA
>NW_007729025.1:46971-48869 GCF_000696425.1 Galeopterus variegatus
AAAATAGTAATGAAGTGGAGAGGGTCATTTTACACAGAGCATTCCAGAGGTGACATCTGAGCTTGGCCTGTGTGAGGGGGAGGAAGCATGTGGAGACCTGGTCAGAGAGAACAGCAAATATAGCAGCCCTGAGGTAGGAACAAGCATGCCATTCTCAAGAAATGGCAAGAAGGCCAGTGCAGATGAGGAGGAGGAAGGAGAAGGAGCTTGGTACAGCAAAGGAGGAAGAGCTGAGCAGGGTCGGATCATAGGGGCCCATGTAAAGTAAAGTTGGCCTGAGTTCTAACAGAAATGGCAAGCCTTCGAGGGTTTACAGGAGAAAAGTAATGCAAACTGAGTGTGTTTTATAAAGTTCACTTTGGCTGTTGTGTGAAGAATTGACTCTAAGAGGTGTTAGTGATGGTCAAGGGTACAAGGAGGGAGGCCAGTCAGGAGGCTGTGGATCCTGGAGAGAGGAGGTGATGGGAGGGATTAGGAACTAGGGTGGAAGACATGGCTAATGGCCCAACTGGTGATATATTTCAAAGGCATTCTAGCTGTGCTCAATAGTTTGAGGAGGGGAAGAGAGATCAGAGGATTGGGTTGATCTGAGGGTACAGGGGTATTGGTTTCAGGACAGATGTAAGAAAGAATATGGAGAAAGAGGTTTGTGGGTGCCAAGGAAGAGAGATTGAAATGACAGACCAGCGTTTCAGGATGGGAACAAAACATGAGCTGCTAATACAGGCTGATCAATTAGGAACCAGTGCTGGGGACAAACTTGATAGGATTGAAAGTATTGATGAAGATGAATAGCAAATATAATAAATATAGTAAAATATAGTAAAGGATAGTAGATTATAGTCAGAGAGTGGAATATTGAAAATTGATTTTAGAGGTGCAGCAATTCTGAGTTGCTGGCTCTGGTCTCTTACTTTTAAGTATCTCACTCTGAATTGTACAGTGGTGTACACAGAAAGAACGATCAACTAAATACCTATGGCTTTAGACTTTGTGCCTCCTGCTGTAGATTGGATGCCCCTTCCCCAACCCCACTGAGGCTTAATCCCCACTGTAACTGTTGAGTGTGGGAAATCGTATTTTGGTAATTAACAGGTAAGGCCTTGAAGAGGTGATTAGATTGTAGGACCATGCCATAGTGAATTAAAGGTGAAAGCCACTGGAGGACAGGAAGATAAATTATTGAACTAGTAGACTGGATGAACTTGATTTTCAGGTTAGCACTAGATACTACAAGTGGGCCCTCCACACTTCTCCTCAACCCTACGGTCTTGCACTGGAAACTTAAATTTATTTCTTACTTGATAATTATTTCCACATTTCTCTTTCTGAACCTTCAACTCCTCCTCCATCTGATTATCTGCTCATAACTTCACAAATTATGTTGCAGAGAGAAATAGAAAATCAAAGAGAACTCTCTCATCTCACCACCAGCAAATCTGCCAACTGACCTTTATCTTTGGCACATGCTCTATCCTCCTTCCTTTTAGGATGTTTCTCAGTCTTCATCCACGTTCCTTGTTGTCTCTTTCTAACCTTCCTCACAGCCATACATAATAGTCCACACCCATCCCCACTTTTTCACTCCCTGTTCACTCCTCAACCCACTGTAGTCCTTTTGTGGCTCTATATCCTACTGAATATCTGTAAACTTTCAAATAATTTCTTAAAAGCCGGGTCGAATAAACACTTTTCAGGCTTTCAATTTTATTGGGGTTTCTTTTGGCATTTATTCCTTCATGGAACTTCTGGCACAGTCAAGATGGAACAAGCCCACTAGAGTCGGTATCTCCCATTGACTATGACTAAAGTCTCTATTCAAAATACAAAAATCAGTTAGACTGCAGAGGGGAGTCAAGACATAGAAAAATGACCTATTTGGGAGTTAGTTTCTTTTT
>NW_007729025.1:49252-57743 GCF_000696425.1 Galeopterus variegatus
GTGCAGTCATAGCATCAGCAGCTAAACTCCAAGATAAGCTCCATTACTTTGGTCAGAGGACCAGGGAAAGGGGTCAATTCAGCTAGACACTGTAGGGAAAGTCCTGGAGATGATAGATTTAGAGAAGGGAGTTTCCTAATTCTGTGAATGAACCAGTATAACTTCTGGGCTTACTCTTGAGCTGTACTTGTTTAGGATAGACTTACAAGAGCACAGCAAAATCTTTGAGAACTAAACTTTAATTTAAAATATTACCCAAATCTCAGATTAGCTCTTGAGTGGCACATGCTCACAGAAAACCCAAAATAGCATATCACAGGCTTTGGCAACTGAACTGACATTGGAACCATTATCCCCAGAAGGTGAGACAGAAGTTGTAATCGTAACCTAACTTGAGTGCCAAACAAACAACAACAACAGAATCAACATTTTTCTGAGGATTTTAACAGGACCCAGAGTATAAGCAACATAATATTTAAAATGTCTAGGATACAATCAAAAATTACTCAATTTACAAAGATCAAGGAAAATGTGACTAATTCCAAACGGAAAGACTATTGAGATGATCCAGATGTTAGAATTATCAGGCTAAGACTTTAAAACAGCTATTATAAGTATATTCCCTATGATAAAGGCAAACATTTTCTACAGAGAAATAGAAATTTTAAATTCAAAATTTAGAATTAAATGTTATAATATCTGGAATAAATTTTATTACTTATTTTTTAAAATCTTCTCACTTTGCCTTCTACTGTGTAACTCCTTTAATATTTGCAATATAAATCATAAATCCTTCTCTTTCTTCTTCACTGTCTTCTCTTCCTCCATCTATCCCTCTCTTCTGTCCTTGGCTCTCTTCTCTTTTCACTACATATTTTCATACGTAAGCTTATGCACAACTTATCTACTCTTACTATTTCTTTCTCTTCACTTACCATTCATTCTATTGCTTTCAAGGTTTTGCTTTCAACAATCTACAGAAATTGCTACTATTTAGCTCTCTTCTCTTTTCACTACATATTTTCATACGTAAGCTTATGCACAACTTATCTACTCTTATTATTTCTTTCTCTTCACTTACCATTCATTCTATTGCTTTCAAGGTTTTGCTTTCAACAATCTACAGAAATTGCTACTATTTAAGTCATTAGTGAACCTCCTCATGGCTAAATGTAATGGACAATTTTCAGTTCCATTACTGATACTCTTCTCTGAATATATCTTTGTTAGCCACAGTGCTGAGAAGAGTAGATGCTCAATATATTTGTTATTTAAATAAGGAAATGACTGCTCCCTTAGCTCCCATGTGAACAGAATTTTCCTTAAAAAAAAAAAAAAAACCCTTTGGCCATGTTTTCTAGGTTCCTACATCAGTTCTTTTTCCTTTCCCTACCCTTTAATTGTTGAAGCTCACCAGTTTTATACTAAGCCCATTGGTCTTCTTTCTCAACACATGTTCCTAGCGATCACTCACTCTCCTAATTTTGCATACAGACTATATCATTGACATCCAAATTATTTACCTGTATGTCAAAATTTCTACGCAGCTCCATTTAAGTATTTCTACTTAGAAGTCTTACAAATATAACACCAACACCCCCAAACCTGATTCTCCTTTTGCATTCTAGAATGCACAGTTAATGGAACTATCATCCCTGTGGCACCCAGGGAAGAAACTAGAAAAAATCGTTTCTCTCTTTTACCTTGGCCCTATTCAATCACAAATATTTGCTGGTTTTACTTCCTAAGTATTTCTTAAGTCTAACTTCTTCACTCCATACCCACTATTATTAATTCAGTCTTAATCCATTTCCAACCTACAAAATTGCAATATACTCCTAAGGAATGTTTCAGCTTCCATTTTTCCCCCCGTGCAATTCAAAACAGCTCCCAGAAAGAGTTTTTAACAACAGAAATATGATCATCTCTGCTTTTCTTAAAACCCATAAATAGCTGCTACTGTCTGTGAAATAATTCCCAACGCTGTGTTATTTTCTCTGGCAGTCTCTCCAGGCTACTTTCTTGCCACTCCCTGCCTCATACTTTAAACTTTAGCCATAATATATGGCTTATAGTTATCCAAATAATTCTGCTGTTGTGATTCCATAAGCATTTGCTTTGCTATATCTGTTCTCTATAACATCCTTCCCCCATCCCATCTCTGCAAATGATAATCATAAAAGTCATTGTTTATTAAGCACTTACTGTATGTTTGTACCATACCTTGCTCTTGATAAGACTTTTGCATTTAATTCTCAGAACTATCTTGAGATAAGTATTGTAGAACTACTGTAATCATTATAGAGATTAGAAAACCAAAGGACAGAGAGATTAAATGACTTGCACAAGAAAATAATGAACCCAGGATTTGAACCCAAGAATTATAACTCCAGAAACTTGCACACTGCCATGGTTCACTATGCCCAAAGAGCTTCTTTCCAACTTTCCACACTCAGTTCAACATCACCTTCCAGGAAACTTTCTTGAATAGTGAACACCATCACCCCTCTAACTTTGGTTAGAGGTTCCTGCTGGTCTCCCAGAGTACCCTGAACATCTCTTATAATAGGGGCTGTTTTGCAGGATAATTATCTGTTGATGTGTGTTTTGCTCCTACTAAATGTAACTCCTCAATGGCATGGATTGTGTCTTATTTAACTTTGTATCTAAAACACCAAAGTACCTTATATAGTGGTTGCTCCATAAGTAGTTGTTCAACTAAGTGTAAATAGCTCTCTCTGACACCAACCTCTGTGCTTAAACATCTACTGGGCATCTCTATTTATATCTCTCTTCAGTGCTCAAGCACACCTTGGATAAAATGAAATTCATAATTCTCCCTTCTATTGCCCAAGATTGTTCTTAACCCTGTGATCCTTTTCTTGATTAATGTATCAATGTCTGTCCAATCAACCAAATCAAAAACCTGGGAATCATACAAGATTTGTCTCTCATGCCCAGTAACTAATAGGTCACCAAGTGCTCTCGGTTATATCCTCCAGACATCTCTTAAATCCTTCCCCTTCCCCATGATTTTATTACTTCTTGTACTTCTCTCCATCCCAGCAATTATTGCAAGACGTTGTGATTACTGATGTGCATATCATTACCTCGTTCCCTGCCACTGGCCTCCAAGATTCTTGAGAAAAAGGATAATCTTTTCATCTCTTACTTCTAAGTCGTGCCTCCTCTTGAGTGATGACTTGGGGCATGGATCAAATGACTCATCTCATCTGCTGGTTGCTATTAGCTTCTACTTTGCAGTAACCTAAAGAGGAAATTTCCTTCACCAGGGATTATGCCTATGATAGCCATTAGAGCAGTTCATAAATATTCCAGTTCTTCTCTCTTTCTAGGTATATCATAGATTGCACTTCCTTGCCCATTTTGAAGTTAGGTGGGCATGACCTGCTTTAATCAATGAAATAGGAGTGAATGGATGATTTCTAGACAGGAACATTAAGAAACAGTACATGATTTGACACATCCCCTTCTACCCGCAGTGATCAGGGAAGTATGTGCGAATGGAAACTTTTCCACATGAAATGTGAGTAAGAAATAAACAAAAAACTTTTGTTATATTGTTATTATTATTATTATTATTATTATTATTATTATTATTATTTGACAGCCAGCAGGTAGGGGATCTGAACGCTTCACCTTGGTATTACAAGGTGGCGCTCTAAACAACTAAGCTGACTGGCCAGCCCAACTTTTGTTACGTTAAGACACTGAGGTTTTAGGATTATTTGTTACTGCCACATAACTAGTCTATCCTGAGGAGTATGAAATCCTTGGGTACTTGTATTATCTCTTTTCTGGAGAAGTGTTCAGGGGGACAAATCATGCTTCACGTTCCTGTCTTGTCCCACGCAAGCTTTTATTCAGATAAATTTCAGTTAAAATTAGCATCAAGGGAAAACTTGAAATGGAACTCAAGTCCCAATCTGACCATATTCAACCTAAGAATTATGTGTGGAATGAAAAGGGTAATCATATTTTCTTTGAGGGATAATTATGAGCTTATTGTATGTAAGAATAGTGTGATCACTTCTGTTCATATGTCTTCTTTCCTCTGCTGCGTACGTAGCACACAGGCTGATCTGGTCCGGGATAACGTGCCTCCTGGGAACACTTCTAGAGTGACCAAAGGATAGATGCCACAAATATTTGATGGGGATTACTTATTTAGGACATTAAGTGAAAAGTTTATACCAAAATAGCTCAACATGGAAAACATGATACTATCATAACCACACTTATTAAGCACTTGGAGTTTGCAATGCACCACTAATAATAGTCTACGTCGTAGGAGAAAGCTATGTAGGTATTACTACTTTTTTTTTTTTCCCCCTTTTTGTCTTTTTTCATGTCCGGCAATGGACCGCAACCCTCAGTGTCGAGCCCATACTGGACCGGGACCGGCAACGGGATCGCAACCCTCACCACCGCGCCCGCCCCTCACTCAGCCAGTGAGCGGGAACCGGTCTGTATGTGGGATCCGAACCCTTGGCAGGAGCGCCGCCGCCCTCTCAAGCAGCGCACTGTAGCAGTGCGCCACCGGGCCGGCCCCAGGTATTACTACTTTGATTGCCAGTTCCTCCTCACTAAAAGAAGTGGAGACTTGAGTTTGAATAACCCTTTGTTAACCACAATGCCCACACTTCCCCCGCAAAGGAAACAAATGTCCAGGTAATCTCAGAGTTTTAAGGCCTTGCCAAAAATCATTATGAGCTCATTTCTCATTTTGCTAAATTTCCTTTCATGTACACTTTCTGTTTCCTGGAGCTTCTCATCCTTTTATACTTTATTTTTATATTCTTTTATTATTATTCTCTGTCCTCTCGAAACTATCCACTGCTGTTCTTTTGTTCACTGTTTCCTTGCTTTCTGCTTTCACTTACAGAGGATGAGCTGTTTTTCCTCCTCTAAGAAAATGCCCATTGATCAGAAATGGCTTGACTTGGTGCTTCAGTTAAGTGACTGTCTCTCAGGAAGCAGACCAAACTCTCCATGGTTCTGTTTGGGAATCATAGACGCACCCAGCTCTAGTGCTGCCTCCTCCATTAAGCCTACATAGATTCCCTCACACAAAACTACATCCTATGTTAATCAGAACTTTGTTCTGTTCTCTAGAGTAACACCACACAATTGTATTGTGACCCACCATGTACTGTGACCTACCCTCTTAAAGTTCTTTCTACCGCACCAAACACGAAACTTCATAAAGGCAGAAAATGTGCTTTATTCAACTTTATACCTTGGTTGCTCAGAACTTGGTGTGTTATTTTTAGGATAGAGCCCACATGGTCACACCCAACACTCTACAACTGAAGTCTCAAACTGCAGCCTTTGGGCCAGATGGGGTCAGCAGGCATGTTCCCTTTGGTCCACAAAGAGTTGCCCAGCACAGGGCTTAAATATTTTAAATTAATTTCCATTTTAAGAATTGAAAGAATTAGCACTAAAAAAATCCAAACTTCTAGCTCAATATTAAAAAAAAAATAGGAGGTTAGGCAACATTGAGCTCACATTGCAACGTGGAAGTGACTGCTGACACAGGGGGGAGACATCTGGCCTGGGAAGTGCTGGACTTGCTTCCTCTCACCCTCAGGTAATGGCTGCGTCAAACCAGGACATACTTTCTACGCTACTCTGCTGTTCTGGAAAATCTACTCAGAGTCCAGCTACCAGTTTTAAGGTGGGAGGATTTAAATAATGAGAGAGCAAAGTGGTAACCTAGTTAGTTTTTAATACAGATGCCTTGTGAAGTCTGGGGCCTTGGTGAATTTTGGGGTGTGACCTTGGAACATTATTTACATCAAAACATTCTGTGTCTCAGTCTGTCTCTGTGGCTTTTTCTCTTTCCTTCCTAGTTCTTCCCTCTTCCCTCCCATGCCTCATAATTAAGTGTATTTCTGTCCTTTTCATCTAATGATCTCTATTAATTTCCTCATCACTCTAATATTCAATCTTATTAACCTTTACTTTTCATCTTTACATATCTTTCATATCTTAAAGTGTGTGGAGTTAGAAAAAGTAAACCCACAAAAAATAATCAATACCTTTTTAAATTATGAAGATAAGACATGTTTCTTGTAGAATTTTCAGAATAGTAAAAGAAAATCAAAATGATTTAATCTCCTACATTTTCTCATGTATTTTGTAATGAAAATCATGTTGCACACTCCGGTATTAACCTTATCTTATAATCACTTTTCAAAATTATTTGAAAACATTAGTTTTAGTACAAATATAATATTTTANCTATCATAACCACACTTATTAAGCACTTGGAGTTTGCAATGCACCACTAATAATAGTCTACATCGTAGGAGAAAGCTATGTAGGTATTACTACTTTGATTGCCAGTTCCTCCTCACTAAAAGAAGTGGAGACTTGAGTTTGAATCACCCTTTGTTAACCACAATGCCCACACTTCCCCCGCAAGGAAACAAATGTCCAGGTAATCTCAGAGTTTTAAGGCCTTGCCGAAAATCATTATGAGCTCATTTCTCATTTTGCTAAATTTCCTTTCATGTACACTTTCTGTTTCCTGGAGCTTCTCATCCTTTTATACTTTATTTTTATATTCTTTTATTATTATTCTCTGTCCTCTCGAAACTATCCACTGCTGTTCTTTTGTTCACTGTTTCCTTGCTTTCTGCTTTCATTTACAGAGGATGAGCTGTTTTTCCTCCTCTATGAAAATGTCCATTGATCAGAAATGGCTTGACTTGGTGCTTCAGTTAAGTGACTGTCTCTCAGGAAGCAAACCAAACTCTCCATGGTTCTGTTTGGGAATCATAGACGCACCCAGCTCTAGTGCTGCCTCCTCCATTAAGCCTCCATAGATTCCCTCACACAAAACTATATCCTATGTTAATCAGAACTTTGTTCTGTTCTCTAGAGTAACACCACACAATTGTATTGTGACCCACCATGTACTGTGACCTACCCTCTTAAAGTTCTTTCTCCCGCACCAAACACGAAACTTCATAAAGGCAGAAAATGTGCTTTATTCAACTTTATACCTTGGTTGCTCAGAACTTGGTATGTTATTTTTAGGAAAGAGCCCACATGGTCACACCCAACACTCTACAACTGAAGTCTCAAACTGCAGCCTTTGGGCCAGATGGGGTCAGCAGGCATGTTCTCTTCGGTCCACAAAGAGTTGCCCAGCACAGGGCTTAAATATTTTAAATTAATTTCCATTTTAAGAATTGAAAGAATTAGCACTAAAAAAATCCACACTTCTAGCTCAATATTAAAAAAAAAAAATAGGAGGTTAGGCAACATTGAGCTCACATTGCAACGTGGAAGTGACTGCTGGCACAGCGGGGAGACATCTGGCCTGGGAAGTGCTGGACTTGCTTCCTCTCACCCTCAGGTAATGGCTGNCTTAAAAAATCAAGGGCCTCGTAACTGCAAGTTTGTTTTCTTTGGCACACAGTTATCCCAGTTATCACTCTCTCTCTACCTCTTCCCCACTTTCTTATCCTCACACTTTTTCTAATTTGCCATTCCTTTCTGCATTCTTCTTTCTATATCTGTTTTATCTTCCCCATTTTTTTCCTACATAATCGATCAGATTATGCTATTCTAAAGTTTAAATTTAATTCATTTACTGTTATGCTCTATTAAGGAAACAACATATGGCCTCAATTGACTTTTGTTGCAAGCCAGGGTCCCTTGTCCCACCCTCACCAACCCCTCACCCCCCGCAAAAAGAAAATATATGATTTCTGATGTGGACATTGGAGATAAATGGAAACTAGAATGTATGAGATGTGGGGAAGAGAGAAGAAGGAACAGAAGAGAACTTTCAGAATGAAATTCCACCACCCATGTTTAACCTGAAGGAACATGAGAATTTATTCGTTCACCTTACAATTATACAGCACCTCCCGAATGCCAGGAAAAGAAGATCCTGAGCCTTTATCCTACACCCAGGAGAACCACTTTGGGCTAATGCAGTTGGGGAGGAGGAATGCTCCCTGGGTCCTAAAGAACCTCAGGCTATGCCAGGGAGGAGCGGGGATCATCTGTAATCCATCCTTACAGGAGAAAACAGTCTTTACTACTTATCCTAGAGCAAAAGAAAACTATACTTCATGATTCACATGAGAGGATGACTACTTGGCTCAATTAACGTAGATTCTTGAAACATTTCCACATTGAAGTAACTATTCTCAGCCCTCCATGTACTGAACTTCATCCCCAGAGGACTTCGTAGGATCCACTTCTGGCCCTTGAGGCCAACACCAGATCTAAGCCTGGCTGGGGGTACCTGAAGCCTCAGCATGTCCCAGCGTAACATGCAGGCTTTTGGCCATCTGGCGTCCCCAGAGCCTGCCATTCTCTGATCTAAGCCAGAATGGGCATATGCTTGGATATTTCAGGACCCTGAGGGAAGAGTCAAAATGTCACGGAGCCAGTATGGGGTTAAGCTTCCATTTCTCTTGTTTATGGCCAGAATAGAAATGGAACC
>NW_007729025.1:57775-64647 GCF_000696425.1 Galeopterus variegatus
TGGCCATCTGGCGTCCCCAGAGCCTGCCATTCTCTGATCTAAGCCAGAATGGGCATATGCTTGGATATTTCAGGACCCTGAGGGAAGAGTCAAAATGTCATGGAGCCAGTATGGGGTTAAGCTTCCATTTCTCTTGTTTATGGCCAGAATAGAAATGGAACCAGGGTGGAAACAGTAGATGCCTTTATTGAGTCTAAAGCATGGAAAGTTGAGGTTAGGACATATAAGATAAAACTTTAGAGCTCTCTGAGTATGATCTATTTATACCTACAAAATAGGCTAAAAAAAAATGTCCAACAATGAAAAAGCTCCTGTACAGATTTCACCTACTTGGCTTCGCTCAAGCCTATTTTCTTCATACTTTGAGGAGAGAAATTTCTAGAATCTGGTTTATTGATTTTTTTCCCCCCGGGGATACTTAGTTTAAGGGGATGCCCATAGTAATGAGTCATCACTTCAGAATTTAGGCTGTTTTAAAATATAGATATTAATTTTTCTCTATATTGCTTTTTTGAACTCCACATGACCAAGTGGCACTTTAGTTCAATTAATTTTAGATGCTGCCTGTTACGTAAGGACTAAGTAAGCTTCCCAGTCAGAGAGAGTCACCATCCCAAAAAGCATCTGACGGGCATATTGGGAAGACAGGAGAGGAAATCGTGTGGGGTCAGGAAGGCTGCCAGATGGTGGGGGCAGAAGGAGGGGATGCCTGGAAGGCTGAGTGAAGGGAACAGCTTACATACAGCAAAAGCCCCATGCATGGACAGGGAGTGAGCGTGGGACCATGGATGGGTAATAAGTAAAGGGAGCTGTGCAGGAGAATTGGAAATCAGGAGCCTGTTTTCAATCTAGACCACCCACCAAAATGACTGAGAGAAATAATAAATATAAAAATGCACATCAAGGAACTTGGTTTTATTCACAATTGAAGGGTGACGAATTTTAGAGAGTTTGCTTAGAGGCTTCAAGAAGGGTACTTTTTTGAATACCAGAATGGTGCCCATTTGCCAGCATTTACAAGTTGTGATGAAATATTACTGACTGATTTAAACATTGTTCATTTTGACTACTAAGGCATCTGATGCCACTTTCGAAAAACACAAAGGCACGCTCTCTTTTCTCTTAATGAAAGAAAAATACTAGTGAATTTTTTCTTTCTTTATAATGGAATTTGAAATATAAATCCAATGTTTAGCACATCTGAAATTTAGAATGTCCTTTTAAATTATGGACATGCACATCACTCCAAATGAGGAATTCATTTTGCTAATTTTGAACAAAGAATTAATTACCATTTGAATTAAACTCTTCTAATGAACGCATATAAGTTAAGGTCTTCTACATATGACAGAAATTAGTTACAAATAAGACATAAGCAAGATTGCCGGTCCCCGGTCCGGTACGGGGGCAACACTGAGGGTTGCGATCCGTTGCCGGACACATAAAAAAGACAAAAATAAAAAAATTATACACATGCACATCACTCCAAATGAGGAATTCATTTTGCTAATTTTGACGAATTTGAAATATAAATCCAATGTTTAGCACATCTGAAATTTAGAATGTCCTTTTAAATTATACACATGCACATCACTCCAAATGAGGAATTCATTTTGCTAATTTTGACCAAAGAATTAATTACCATTTGAATTAAACTCTTCTAATGAACGCATATAAGTTAAGGTCTTCTACATATGACAGAAATTAGTTACAAATAAGACATAAGCAAGATTCAAATCATGAGGTTTCATTTAGATTTCATTAATCAAATGCTTCTAACAGAAAGATAAGTACAGAGCAATATTCAAGTCCTCTAAAGCATAAACAAAACAATATTAATTTTAGAGTGGGGTGGGATAAAAAGAAAATGGAAATAAGCAAAGAGTTCTCTGTTTCCAGGCATAGAAGGGGGTTTGTATGTACGGAGTGGTGGACAGACACAAATACATGAGGAATGCGCACGGTGCCAGAAGCAGTTCCCTTCATACATAAATCTGTTTGGGTTCAACAGTGGAGCTGACAGCCCTTGGTCAATGTTATGACTGTGCCACCTTCTGGTTGCCATGTATATGACAGGCGCTCATATTGTTTACAGACTAAGCATTTTTGTTTTATGCAAAACTTATATTGAAGGAAAACGGCAGATACATTCCTTGTGCTGTTCACTCTCCCCTGGGGACTGTATTGGAGTGAGAACACGATCCATAAATGTACTCCAGTGACTGCTCTGCTTGAAAATATGAGTTTGCTTTTTAAGCTTGATCAACTGTGATGGTGTATGATAGGCCAGACACAAGCGCAGACAGGACTGAAACTGTGAGAGCAGGAGGATTTGGTTGCCCGTCTTTTCCCTGGTTGCCAATTTCTAACTTCTTAGAGCTGGAGAAATGGAGCTCGAGCAATCGAAGCAAGGCCTCTGCCAGTTCGGGAAAGCAGATGAGGGAACATGCCATCGTGCCCACAAAGCAGCCAAATGACAAACAAGAATGTAGGCTGATTTCTGGACAACTGTTAACACACAATTGTGGCCAAATGATGATTTGGGGAATTACATTCTGCTTAAATTCCTCCACAGCTGGATCAACTGTGTTATCACGGCCTTCGGAGTTCTGGCTGGAGATGTGAGCTCAGCACTGACATACCTTCGCTACCAAACCAGGTATTCTAGCTGGAGGACTTTTGGAGGACCCAGGACCACCCACTTTATGCATGTATCTGCTGTAGTTTGTACATGAAGCACTGGTGTTTGAAAAGGTAGTCACAAAGGAGAGGGATTGCTTTCTTTCCATGTGTGTTGTTTAGGGGTTTGTACATCTTTCTTAACATTAGCCCTAGGAACTTTGGGGAAATCTTATATTTGTAAATGTGTCTATACAGGTAAATATATTTATAGAGACAGAGGATACTTAACTGAGTGTGCTTTACACGTTGTTAATGTAGGCTGCTAAGATTTCTCGAGCAGGCAACCCTGTGCCACTACCACCTGCCGCCCACCCCTCTGCCCCATACATATGCTCTCAGCCTTAAAAACAAAACAGAAAGCCCAAAATACTTTTACCCACAGAAAGAAGTGAGGCTTTACAGTAATGATCCGGATGATTTCTTCAACTTTCTATTTCACCTTGACTGTGTGGACCGAAACTCAACTTTTTTAGCAAATCGAACTATTTCTGAATCTATAAATAAAATGACGAAGAAGGAAAAAATAGAAAAAAAAAGTACTTCTACTTAAAAGCACTGAATTCAGCTGCTATTATTGTCATAAATCATAGTCGAAAATTGATAGTGGATTTGTTCTATATAAAATTTGATTGTGAAGGATAAAATCTTCAAGGATAAATTTTTAAAGGCTACCCCAATTTTTAACTTACTGTGATAACATTTATCACCAAAGGGTACACCTGGGTGCTTTATATCACTTACAGAACTAAAAGAATAATGAAATCAAAGTGAGAGATTGATATGGATGAAAATATATGTTTCAAACAGAAACACTTGAAAATGGTTTGGATTAAAAACCAGTGAATCTCAGGAGTCAGTGAATCTCAGGGACTCCCTCCAGCCAAATCTGGGACCATTGGAGAATCAAAATAAATGATGAGAGTAAAAGTTTGTCACCCACGGAATAGGGTAAAACTCCATAAGTCCACAGTGATATAAACACAGAAAAAAATGGATGAGAAGATATTCTCTCACCTTTTCTTGCAGTAGAAAGACAACTAATAAATGTGAAAAAAATTATGAAATTAGAACATCACTGTTTGGCAACCATCATAATAATAATTTATTCAGGGAAATCTCATTAATGGGCACTACAACTAGTGAGTGAAAGTTTGAGAAGGATATAAACTTAGTATCTCTGCACAAAATAGAAACTTGAAAGTGGAGAAACATGGTAAATTTCCCCTTAAGCAAGTAATCAAAGTTAACAGCACTAGTAAATGCACTAAGCTAGTTTTTGCTTCCTGATATGAAGCACTGAGAAGAATTAAGTATAGCTTCTGCCAAAAGTACAAAAATCTAAATTCATGAAGAAACATTAAACCAACCCAAAATGAGGAACATGCTATAAAATAAATGGCATTCTTAAAAAATGTCAGTGTCATGAAATACAAAGAAAGACTCAAATACTGTCCCAAATTTAAAAAGACTAAAGAGACCCATTGGCTACATGCAGCACATGACCTTATGTTTTCTTTCAAGGTCTGTTGTTTAGATAATTGTATTGTCTCAAGGTTACTCTCCTGATTTTGTTAATTGCATTGTGCTTACATAAGGTAATACCTTGTTTTGGGGAAATACACCCACTGAAGTACTTAGAGGGAAGGGGGCTTCATCTCTGTAATTTACTCTTAAATTATTCAATAAAAAACATGGTAAGTGCTAATATTAGAATTGTGTTTGTAAGAATTCTTTGTATAGCTCTTGCAACTGTTTTACAAATCTAACATTTTCAGAAGAAAAAAGAAAAAGTATCAGTAAAAAAAGAGATAAAACTGTCATATCTTTTGGCTCATGACAGGTAATTGTTACTTTACTAAATAACAAAAAGCAAGTTGTTTCAGTCTCATGTAGAACCAACTTTAGACACTGAGGATAGAATTTGGAAACCACGTCTTTTCAGAGTATCCTCTTTGCATACCCAGCTGGAAATCAGTTTCTTTCCTATTTGAGCTTTACTTTTTCTCTTCTTTTCAGCATTTTGTCCTTTCTTTCATTCAAAAAACTTTTGCGGTGCCCCATTTGCAGCCAGATCATGTGAATTATTAGGAGTTCAAGGATGAGTGTAACTCAGCTCCTAGTCTAAGACACACACAACTAATTCCAGTGGAGCATGTTTCATAAGTATAACAAAAGTGGAAAAAACAAGGGGAGAAAATGGTAAAATACATGACTTCAAAGGGGAGTCTTACAGGGGAACAGAAGTGCACCATGCAGGCAGGAATTGAAGGAGGGGATTGGAAACCCTGAGTTTAGCAGGTGGGCAGTTAGTGGAGGGATCTCCTAAGGACCCATTATTGCCACGGTGCTGGGCCAATGGTGAAGGTAATAGCTGCACACCAAGCAGGAGCTGGACCAGAACCTGTTTGCCCCACTACAGAACTCATTTATTTGTTTGTTTGTTTTAGATCTCTTAAATTTATTTCTCCCATCTAACTGGAATTTTTGTATCCTTTGACCGCTCTCCCCTCCAACCACCCCAGCCTCTGGTAATCACCATCTACTCTCTATTCTGAGATCATGTTTTTAAAATTCCACATGAACTATTTATATCCCTATGCCTGGCTTGTTTCACTTAACATAATGTCCTCCAGTTTCACCCATGTTGTTGCAAATGGCAGGATTTCATTCTTTTTTATGGCTGGATAGTACTCTATTGTGAATATATGCCACATTTTTTTTATCCATTCATCTACTGATGAACACTTAGGCTGATTCCATATCTCAGCTGTTGTGAATAGTGCTGGACCTGAATAAACATTTCCCAAAAGAAGACATACAAGTGGCCATGATCAGTACCACTAACATCAGGGAAACACAAATCAAAACCACAATGAAATATCACCTCACCCCAGTTAGAATGACTATGACCAAAAAGACAAAAGATAACAAATGTTGGTGTGAATGTAGAGAAAAGGGAACCTTATACACTGTTGACAGGAGTTTAAATTAGTACAGCCATTACAGAAAACAGTATGGAGGTTCCTTAAAAAAATTATAAATAAAATGACACGATCCAGCAATTCCACTACTGGGAATACATCCAAAGACAAAGACAAAAGGACATCAGTACATCAAAGAGCGATGATATCTGCACTCTCACTATAGAATTCGAATTCTATTGCTTAGTGATGGGAAGCCACTGAAGGTTTTAAGCAAGGCTTATTTGTATAGTAGAAGGATTCCTACTGCTCAGTCTCTCTTTCTAATTCTTTTGTTTATTGATTGTTTCCTCACTGAACAATGGTTTTAGTTCAGATGTAGTGCTAGTGAGATAGGAGGTGCTCGGTTTCCTTGGGTTCAGGTTTCAGGATGCACTTCTGGGTTTCAAGCCACTCCCTAAGGTCTGAAGCCCTTCCTCTGGGCACCCCCTCCCTCCACCTCTGGAAGAGAGTTACTGTTGCTTATTGCACCTATTTTTGGCACAAACACTGGGAAATTGAGACCTCCAGGAGCTGACTTATACAAATCCAGTATCTGGGCATGCTGGGTAGAAAGGAGTTACATAACTCTAGTAGCTGAGCATGATAAGTAAAAGGAATATATACAGGCTTATAAAGCCTCAGTGACCAAGCATGCTCAATAAAGTGGAATTTATCCCTTGAGTGACTTCCCACTAGAGGAAGCACAGAGTACTCTTGAATATATTCAGTGCTTGTGATAGAATTTGACCAATGACCATACCCTAAAAGGAGACCAAATGAGCACGTGCAAGACTATGTTCCATAACTGAGAACCACCCCCTTAGTTGAATATTCATTAGACAGCATGAACCCGCTATTCAGTGCTTGTGATAGAATTTGACCAATGACCATACCCTAAAAGGAGACCAAATGAGCATGTGCAAGACTATGTTCCATAACTGAGAACCACCCCCTTAGTTGAATATTCATTAGACAGCATGAACCCGCACTTAACTGGTGAGGTGTGTGTGCTTTCTTTTTTTTTTTTTTTCCTTTTTGTCTTTTTTTTTTCATGTCCGGCAACGGATCGCAACCCTCAGTGTCGCGCCCGCACCTCGCTCAGCCAGTGAGCGGGAACTGGTCTGTACGTGGGATCCGAACCCTTGGCGGGAGCACCTCCGCACTCTCAAGCGGCGCACTGTAGCAGTGCGCCACCGGGCTGGCCCCGTGTGTGCTTTCTTTTTGTAT
>NW_007729025.1:65104-68439 GCF_000696425.1 Galeopterus variegatus
CAAGCGGCGCACTGTAGCAGTGCGCCACCGGGCTGGCCCCGTGTGTGCTTTCTTTTTGTATCAAACTTCTCATAAGCAAGTGGCTGCTGACTCTCTTGAGCCAGCCTGCTCTCTCTACTAAACTTTAAGTGTGGATTACTTACTTTTGTATTAAACTTGGTGTGGGCCCTGCTCGGTCTCTGGAGCTAGGCTGCACTTTCTCATGAAATTTGTATTTCTTATCTGTTACCTTAAACCTGTTCTCACTTTCCACTGTGACTGCTCTTGAATGCTTTCTTGTGGTGGAGTCAAGATCCTGGTCAGAGAATGGGGTGGGTTGAGGCCGGCTATCAGACCTCCCCAGACCCTGTCCTCTGGTATCACTAGTTTGAGGTACATATGACAAAAAAAAAAATGTAGTTTCTGTGCTTACAGAACATCTTTATCCTGTGGTCTCTGTGGCTTTTGTTCCTTTTTGTTCCTACTGTTTCTAATTTGCACCACGTTTAAAGATCACTATAAAATGTGTTGATCTGCTTGCTATTTGTGCTTCCTAACCTCTCCCTGGAACTCCTGAACCTGCTGTTCCTATTGAGCCAGCAGAAGAAGAAAGTACTTGAAATAAACTACAGTGCAATGAAAGGCAAACTTTGCCTTTCGTAGCCAACCCTAAAGTAGCCGACTTAAACTATGCACAAAGCTTCATGCTCAGTTCTAGCAGGTAATATTGAAATTATAGGATTCCCTAAAAGTCATCATTTTAATTCATTTACTTAACAATATTCCTGTTACCTGAACATTTATAAGATAAATAATTGTATCATTTGTATAATTCTGAAATGTGGTTAGCCATTATTTTCAATTATTGTCTTAATTATTGTTATAATTGATCATTTATATTTCCTGCTTAGTACACTAATTAGGTTAATAACCTCTAGTTCTAAGTACTGAAGTACTTTATTTCACGGTGTTTGAAAGCTGTCATATATGTGGTATAATTTTCACTGTATAAATTCACATGTTATTATTTTAAAAGCATATTTATTTTATAAGAGTATGCATGGGAGAAATACTCAAGGTAGTTTAGATTTTCTCAAAGAACATCATATTTTGTTCAACTAAAGCACCTACTGTGTATAAAACACTTGGTTAGGAGCTCTCAGAGGACACTGAGGAAAGAGAAGTGGGCAGGGCAAGGTAAGAATAGAGGGGGTCCTATAGAAAAATGTGTTTGGTAATTAGAGAAATAACACAGTTTTCTCTAATAGATACATCCATAGGCTTTGGACTTGAATTTGAACCCTCACTCTGCTACTTTCTAGATGTATAAGTTCATGCAAGTTTCTTAAACACTCTATGCTCAGTTTCTTTGTGTGTAAAATGTAGATCATAGTGACATGTCAGTGCCTCTTTATGTCTTCTGTTCAGTGCTTGACTCAGAAGACAGCAGAGATCAAAAAGTTGCAGAAAATGGAACACACCGTCGTGGCTGCAGCTCTGGCTTCTTGTTACTGTGGCAGTTGATGGACTTTTCCTTCCCCTTCAATCCACTAACCAGAAGCCTCTGGTTTTCTTGAAATTTCATTTAAAATTTTAGATATCCCAGCAATCACTTTCAAACAGCTTCTGTAAACATGCCAGATTTCTAGCTTGTATTGTCAGTGGATACAATAATGATAACGGTGAAGTTATGTCTAGTATCCCATGAAATTGTCAAATAAGCCACTGGTTTTAAAATCCAAGTTTGGGCCACATCACGTTCATCAGAGATGCTTTCCTAGCAAACAGGGACATTTTCAATTGAACCTATTTGAATTTTTTATCTTGTCCTGTTTCATTTAATGTAAGTAACAGGAGTGGTAAATTGACTAAAGGTTTGTCATCAGGAGAACAAAGTTGGGGAAAGAGTGATAGTGCTCATAGGCTGGCTCCATGGTGGCAGATGGTGGGGACAGGGCTCACTGTCTCCTTTGCCAGGTTTGCATTTCATTTTTGAGGCCCTGAGGAAAAGGTCCTGCTGAGCTCTCCTCATGGAGAACCTAATGTGTCCTGGTATCTTGTGCATGTCGTTTTGATGCTTATGTGACCTGGTAGAGTATGTATGGGCACTCTACTGTATTAAAGGTTAAGATGATATGAACCAACATGGGACTGGAGCCACCCATCCCATTCTAGTTAACTTGGCCATGGTCACTAACCACTTATGGATTTGGGCCTCTAAACTAGAGAATAAAAGTCCAATTCTAATTCAGAGTTTACTCAACCCCAGAGGAGAAATTGGTTGTAGTGGTCCGTGCCTAGAGCCAGACACCAGCATCTGGTGTAAGGTCAGGGCCCTGGCCCTCCACTCCTCTCCTTCCTTGCTCTGTGACCTTGGGAAAGTAGTCTAGACTCCTTGAACTTTGGCTTCCACATTTGTCAGTTGGGGATGACAAAACTTACCTTGTAATATTATTGTGAGAGTTTAAATGACGATCTTTTATGGAGGACCTGGCAAATGGTAGCTCTTCAATAAATGCTAATTTATAATCTTAAATAGTTTGGTGTAACAGTACACTCTTTCTTGTCATGTATTTTATCAAATTTTAGCAATTTGCTTTTAATTCATTAAAGAGATTAATGACTTTTCCCTAATTTTAAATATAAGTGGCACTATTGAGTCCACGTATGTTTTAGAAGAATTGATTTTCAGGGTAATTCTTTCACTGGGCTGATAACAATGAAGTGACAATTGCTGTTGGTTTAGCTATAAAGAATACTTCCAGAGGGAGTATTGTGAAATATCAAAATGGGCAGAAAAGATTGGTGAGTGGATTTTAAAGTCTTTTTTCCCCCAAATATTATCTTTTCTTCAAAAGAAAGATATATTTTGCATGTTTAGGGTTTTAATTTTCCCTGTACAGGTATCTTGGTGATCTATTATACACCAGGCTCTGAATAACAAACGTCTGAGCCTCAGCTCCTACCTTGGAAAAGTTTTCTATCTGGTAGATGAAACACTATTATATTATATTACATTATATCATGTCATATTAATATTTTAATATGATGAGTTCCAGCAAAGTGTAGCCATATCTGAGGGCAGAAGGATGAATTTAATGATCCCTTGATGTGTATTCCATTTGAATGGCTCTGTAATAAGGAATAAGGTATCAGGATACCATGATTTTTGGAGGCCATTTCCTGCTACAACAAGACTGAGTACCATTGCTCATGGGGAAAAGATAACTAAAATAAAACAATTGTTAAGCACTTCCGTTTTTGTAAGTGACAGCTGGTACTAATACAAAGAGTCTTCAAAAAGTTCATGGAAGGATTTGTATTATCTTTTTTTTTTTTTTTTTTTTTTTTTTTTT
>NW_007729025.1:69402-70542 GCF_000696425.1 Galeopterus variegatus
TTTAAATAATTCATTAAAAAAAAAATCTGGAGGAAAGTGGCAAAGGTATAGAGAAACCCGGTGAAGTACAAAGCAGGGGTCGAGTCAGTTGCAGTTTCTGAGAGCTTTTCTTACTCCGGAGTGCTTAATTAGGCCTGTCTGCCTGTTTGGCCCTGGGTTGGTTTTGTTCTTTCAAGAGAGCTGTTGACCTAATACTAGATTAAAACACACTGAGCAGTAGCTTCTTACAGTTCATGAAAACATTTGTAAATGCTATTATTTTGGTATTGGGGAAAAAAATCAGTACCTTCTGACTGAGGAAAACTCATACATTTATAATTGTATTTTTTAACATTATGGATTAGCCCTTTAGCTCTACCAATTATGCATCGAGTTAGACAACATTGTTTAATGTAGTCAACTAAATGCCCAGAAGAGTCTTAACTATAAAAATAAGAGCTTCTGCAAGTTTTGGGGAGTCTTTCAACCAAACAATTAATTGAACTGGTTCAATGGTTCCTTTGTAAGGTTTATAGCTCCTGGAACTACTGCTATGCATACAAAAGCATTTTAAATGTTACATTCTTAAAATTTCTAAATCAATTAGTTTGTGATAGCAGGCAATCTCTAGGTCTAAAATTATTTTTTCTGTGTGCTGATCATTTTCAGTAATAAGCATTTTGTTTATTTGTTTGTTTGTTTGTTTGTTTAAGAACTAATTAGTAACTCATGCCCTGGAGAAGTGTACCACATTGGTTAGACTTTCACCCTCGTGCTGCGAGGAAACTTTTACTATGTTCTTCATAGCCACTCCTCAGATGTGAGTGGGCAGTTTTAGAATAGCTGGAAAAAAGTGACTCGCCAGTGCTGTAAGAAGATTGTTAGGTTTGTATCTTCTATTAAGTTTGCTAAACACTCCAAGATTTTAGAACCAAAGCTGTTCACATATGCACTGCTTCAATTATTCAATATGCCTATGTTAATTTCCAGTTTTAAAAATACCATGGTGTTTCCCCTTTCACATAGAGCCAAATATGTTTTGGTCTAATGCTGTTATTGAAAAAAAGGTCTTCAAAGTTAACATCCAAAAATATCCATCTGGCACCTTAAGTGCGATCATGTCTTTTTTTGTTTTCCCAAATCTCTGATGAGGAGATGTTT
>NW_007729025.1:70889-71796 GCF_000696425.1 Galeopterus variegatus
TGCTTGTTAAGTGAAGGGTGGAGAAGAATAGTTTGGATGACTTCCATCAGTGTGCACTGAGCTTTAAGAGATCAGCAAATAGACTAATATGTCAATTGTGTCGCTGTGTACTCAGTGGGCCCCCAAATCTGCTTAAGAAAAATGAGTACATCTCAACCATGAAAGCAATATAGGGGGCAATTGAGAAGCAAGGCATCCATGACAGTAATCAGTGAATTTTCATTAGAGGAGAATTTTCCATGCAACTCGTGTGCAGCTTGCTCTCATTTCTCAGTCTGCCTCCTGACTATTTTGTATGCAGGTGCATAAAAGACTGGACACATGCAAGTAGATGTGTCTTGATTTTTCCCTTCAGCTGGCCTCAACCAAATGAAAAGAAATCATCTGCTCGCTCTCTGCCACACTTTAAGCAAAAGTAATTTGGGAATTATAAGGAAGTTAAGGTATAGATACCATAATATATCAGGAATATGGTAATTGAAAAAGCAGTAGAAACAATAAACATGAATTAATTTAGCATATTTTATGTAAAACCTATGATTAGAGTTGTTGTTCTCGTAAAGGTTGCCGAAATTATCACTCAAAATTTTATGTTCTTAAAATTTACATTCTTACATTCTTCTTTTACATTCTTAAAAGTTTGGCAATCTAAAATTGGTCTTACACATTTGTTAGCATTCTTCAAAACTCATGTAGAGAAAATTTCTAAAATACATTTTTTTCAAGGTGAGAAATAACCTACATTACAAATATTTTAAAAGATAAGAAAATGTTATACTAACATAAACAAGGACTTTTCATTTTTATTGGAATGAAATATTAGAGAGATGTAGCTTTAAAATTTTACATTCAGAATATTCTTTCTGTTTTTGTTGAATCAAAAATCATGTTGATGTGACTTCAATTA
>NW_007729025.1:71873-91380 GCF_000696425.1 Galeopterus variegatus
TCTAAAATACATTTTTTTCAAGGTGAGAAATAACCTACATTACAAATATTTTAAAAGATAATAAAATGTTATACTAACATAAACAAGGACTTTTCATTTTTATTGGAATGAAATATTAGAGAGATGTAGCTTTAAAATTTTCCATTCAGAATATTCTTTCTGTTTTTGTTGAATCAAAAATCATGTTGATGTGACTTCAATTAGGTTTGCCTAACTGCATAACAGAGAGTTCAAAATACACTTAAATATTGATGGAAGAACATTACCACAGCCACCAATCGATTACTTTGATTCTTCTGTTTTAAAATTGGTCCAATAATGCATTTTAGAATAGGTCAATACTGCCTGCTACATAGAGTAATATGTCTAATTTGTTCCTATTCATCATGATCATGTAGTTAAGAACAATATGCTTAAAATCTCAACATGTCACTGGAAAGAATGATATGTAAAATTGACAAAAGAATTTATAAAATTGCTATATGGGCATAATATTTCTAAAAGATGTAGCACCTTCCTTCCTCCTGTTTTTCCCAGGGACATGTGATACCTTGGATATAGCATTCATTTGCATTAATTTGATTGATCAGCACACCTGCACACCCATCTTCTATATTTACCAACACAAAAGAGATGTCTCTCTTCCCAGGCTGAAAAATTTCTCACGGCCCCCTGCAGCATCATTCAGAAAAGAAAGTCTTTAGAGAAGAAGAGAATGCTTTTTACTCATGCCTTACCAAATCACTTTGCATCTGAATATGAATTCTACATTAGCAGCACCAGAAAATATTTGAGTACCACTATGCAAAAAGTGTTGGGGAGAAGTTACCAGAGGATGGTAGTAACATCCACTCTCATCATACTAGTTTAAGTTCAACTATCACCACTTAGGGACGGGGAAACAATCCATCCTCTTGCCAATGTCCTCTGCGAACTGCACCCATTAAAAAAGTTTAAATTCATTATGTAACATGCTAAAGAAAACATTGAGCTAGAAATTGGGAAAACTCTCTGTATTGTCTTTGTGAACGTAACAAACATCTCTGTGCCTCAGTTTATTCTTCGGTTCTTTCTTACTTGCAGAGCTAGAGAGCCAAGGGAAAAAACCTGACAGATTATTTTCACTTGAGTTCTGGTATATGGTGGACTCACATGGGGATGCTTTAACTCTTTTAGAACACTAGGGCTGTATTAGTGCACTAAAATCAGCATAAAACTAAGCATTCCCATATTAAGTGGGTGTTTGGGAAAAGTTCTTATATCCTTAGGGGTTGCTTTAGTACTAGGAAAGAACTTTAAAATTCCTGGTAATCTATCACTTACCTGAACTCCTATATCACCTATTGTCCATATCATCCTGATTAACAGCACGTATGTTGCCTTGAACTGCTACACACAAGTGCATTTATTTATATAATACATGCTGTGAGTATATATTATTTATGCATCTGTCCTTTCACCCATTAATAGAAATAAACTGTATAAACCTAGCAGTCACATATTAATAAGAAAATTATAACACTTAAGTCTCCATGCCTTTTGTTAATATTCTCATTACTGAATTGTCCATATCATCCTGATTAACAGCACGTATGTTGCCTTGAACTGCTACACACAAGTGCATTTATTTATATAATACATGCTGTGAATATATATTATTTATGCATCTGTCCTTTCACCCATTAATAGAAATAAACTGTATAAATCTAGCAGTCACGTATTAATAAGAAAATTATAACACTTAAGTCTCCATGCCTTTTGTTAATATTCTCATTACTGATCTAAGCCTAATTGGGGCATTCACAATTACTGGGTTATTTTGGGTAGATGCAGATGGCTTCTAATAATTAGAGGTTGGTGCAAGCTAAAATTTTTCTCCCCCAAAACATTGCTACCTGATGGTTTGCTACAATGAAAGGAAGTCATAGTTAATCTTGCAGCATGTATCAATATCTATCAGTAAGCAGGGACAAAAGCAGACACACAATCTGCTCTGTAAAAACATTCTTATATAATTCATTACGTAAATATGTGTGTACCAATTGAAGTAGCACATATTATTTCTTTCATCATGGAACAGACAGAATATGTTACAGGATTCAGGTGGAAGAGAGTTCACCATGGGCTGTAGCGGTGGAGGAACCATTACAAAGGAAGCTAAACTTGAGCCAGACTCCAAGGAAAGTCAGGCTGTAGATGAATGGAGTGGGACAGAAGCATTCTAAGGAGGCCGGAGCCAACAAGAGTTCAGAGGCAGAAAACTCTGGGCAGACTCACATGCTTGTGGAATTACACTTTTCCTTATTCTAGCCATCAAAGTTGGAATGACATTTTGAACATAAGGAATATTATCGTCAAATTATAGGTGTCTTAGCAGCCCTACTACCATAATTAATCTGTTCTAATAGGCCATCCATGCACAAATATTGTAGATTTTTCTGAATTTTACAGGCAACTTGACTTTCAGTTAGAATATTTATGACCTATTCCCTAAAACATGAAGGGCTGTGAAAACACTACATGTAATCACCTTAGCAGTTCAGTGTTGCTGCTACTAAAAAATGCTGAAGAGACAATAGGCTTTTCTCATGTTCATTTATTCATCCGTCCATGTGTTTAATCAGTAATCTGGACTAAGCAACTACTATTTGTCATTCATTGTTCTAAGCCACAAGCAGTTCCAACTCGTTAAGGGGAATGCTGCTTAGTATTACTTATCACCTGGTGACTGTGATGACATTAACGGACCAAGGCATTTGTCCGAGGCTATGACCAGTGAGTGGTAGATGACGGTGGTGGTAATAAGGAGATACCAGAGGATACTACCTGACCAAAGAACTGACTCCTCCTGAGCCCCTTACACTGCAAAAATTGTTAGATGTTTTCCATTGGTAACCTGGGATGCTAAGACTGCTTTTCAAAGGGGCCAGAGTCCTGGTTCATTTTGATGATTTCTGAAATGTAGGCTTACGTAGGACTCTCAAATTGATTTTAAAATGGGGTTTTCATGTACAAAATGGAAGGCCAGTGAGATGACTCCATCTGCATATGTTATTTGTTTTCATTCTGCAAGGACATTGAGAGAATCAGCAAGGATTGCCAAGTACTCTTCTGTCTGCACCATAAGGAAGCTGAGCTTACAGACTTTGAGGTACTTCACAAGAGTGTCTATAAACTCAGATTTGCCTGGAACAGTCCTGATTTTTGCCAGTTGTCCAGGTGTGTAATTATTAATAGTACCTAATTTTCTACTTAAAAGAGTCCCACTGACACAGTAAATTATATGATCAAATTAATACTAGCTGACTTCAGCCCTGAATAGTAGGTACCTAAACCCATCAACAACGTCGGAAAGTAGGCTTCTGATATGTTAAAAATATTCTGACCAAGGAGAATTGCTAGGGGAGTTTCTTGGGTTAGTTTTAGGATACTAAAAACCTAGTCTCTTTGGTTAACAGAGCTAGACAATTAATAATCAGGTAAATGAATCACCATTGTCTGGCAGTCAAGAGCGCAGACTCTGGAGCCAGGCTGTTAGGTTCACATCCTAGTACTGCCACTTCCTACTCGTGACCTTATCTTCCCTGGTCTCAGTTTCCTCATTTGCAAAGTGGGGATGATAAGAGTACCTATCTCACACCCTCAATAGGGTTGCAATGAGGATTATATGAATTAATATAAGTAAAGTGCCTGGAACAGTACCTGACAGACTGTCAGACCTATGATAAGGGTTTGTTCTCACTATAATATCAACTTGAGAGCAAGGTATGAATGAGTTAACAGACCTACTATACATGAAGCCTTAATTGAACAATGTCAAGCACCACTCAATGACTATAGCAATTTAATAGGCTACAAAATAAATGGCATGTTGCTATAAAACTTTGATTAAGATATTAGAGATGTATATTATAAGAACAATTTTTTTTACAGGACTTTGAGCTTATGTAAAGTGAAACCTGTCTTTTATTATTATTATTATTAAATCTCACTGACCACTACAGAAATGTTATTGTGCACCATTTTATTATTGGCAAGATATAAAGGATTCTGGTATCTTAATATGTTATAGCATCTTAAAATTTTTCATCTTCTAAAATTATAATATTCTAAGCCCTCATTGAATATAAACTCCATTTATGTCTCCCCAGCTCTGTGTAAAAGTTATCATATATATCTTTGATTCAGGTATGCCACTAAACCAGATAAATTTCATTATGCACATTAGAGACAATATATGTATAACTTGAGATGAATCACTGATGAATAATAGGGTACATTAATTTGGTAATACTTAACTGTTGACTGTTGAATTGGGGATTAAGATATCTTGATACCTTGATAGAATGATCACAATGGAATTTAGAAATTAAATACAAAAGACTATGTTAATGTGGTACAAATGGGAACATCAGAAAATATCAAAGTTGAAGTTTTTTGTTGAAAAATGAAAATGAATTTGAAATGATCTCTTATGCATATGCAACTTTTTAATACATACTCTCTGAGGTACATTTACACTCACATTTAGAAGTCTAATTAGTAATAAAAACGGAAGAGTTGGTAATGATAGCACCCTGCTCTTAGGGTCTCTATTATAGATTCTGAAAACAAATTCATTAATATCTTAATCTACATGATATCGTTTTCTGTACTTAAATATTTCAGCCCAGAAGATGTAAGTTTTATTTATTTACATTTAATCTGTAAATTTGAGGCCTGGGGATCTTGTTTCTTTAAAAATCAGGCTTTTGACATTTTTCTCCTGCAAAACAAAAGATTTGAAAAAGAAGTAGACAAAATGTTTGGAAATATGTGACTTTTTAAATGTGTGCTCTTTCTTGAGAAGGCTAACAGGCATTTGGATAGTGAACCATCAAAAACGTCACTTCTAAGGCTTGTCTTTCAGGCTATTACTGGTAGAATGCCTCTTAACCCTTGAGGCAACTCAACAATTGAGTTAAGGAGATTTTCATGTTATCGGTTTTGCCTGTCATATGGTTGACTTAACTTCAGGATATACTTTGCAGCTGAAGGTTCATTTCCCTCAATTTGTTAAGTGGCTAATTATAAAGGTTCTCAAAAGAATTGACACAAGGGTAACAGAGGGGCCTGGCTTCTATCAGCTGCCCCAAGAGGTCTGTACAAGTATCATTTGTAAAAACAGCACAAATTAAACAATGGCCATAATGAGCTGCCACTAGCTGGAGTATAATGAAAGAGAAATTCTTATGTAGATGTAAAGCAGGTACTAAATGGGCGGAACTTTTATTTTTTACGTTGACAACTCAGTTTTAATGTAAGTCATTGTATTTAAGCTTCTACTGCAAAAAATAAATAAATGAATAAAATTTTAAACTAGAGTTGACCATAATAAGCAAAATAAAACACAGCAATTTATTTTCTACCTGTAGCTGGGATTTACAGCTTTATTTTTCTATGATATATTGAAAATACTTTTGAGGTCCAGTAAAAAAAAACTGTTCTTATTTCCTGAATAAGCAGCTATTATAAATAAAATCATTAAAAATAAGAATAAAATTTTAAACTAGAGTTGACCATAATAAGCAAAATAAAACACAGCAATTTATTTTCTACCTGTAGCTGGGATTTACAGTTTTATTTTTCTATGATATATTGAAAATACTTTTGAGGTCCAGTAAAAAAAAAACTGTTCTTATTTCCTGAATAAGCAGCTATTATAAATAAAATCATTAAAAATAGTGACCAGAAATATGAGTATGAGATGAAATATCTGTATTAAGAAACAAATATTTTCCATCAGCTAACAACCAGGTTTCCTATTTACAGCCAGTACCATGAATTCTAAATGCCAGGCTTTTTACTGTTTAAAAAAGCATAAATAAAGAAAACTCCCTTTACTTGGGACAATGATAGCTAATGAAGTGGAATGGAAATTGCGGCATTGTTCTACATTTCATCAAAACATCAATATGTATAGTATTCACATCATTATGTAAGACGTTTGCAAATATGTATAATGCTTTTGCCTATGGGAAAACTCTGCAGTTCTAATGTATTCCTGAAAGATGAATGAACAATTCTTTAGGTATGATAAAAAGATTCAGAGGGCTGACTAGAGCAGTAATATTAAAACCACAAGCTCATCATTTAAATTTTTTTTTAAATGTCTCCGGCTAACACTGCAAGTCTGTTTTACTTGTTTTTTTTTTCTCTACAAACTCAACACTTTTTCAATTCCTTTTCTGATTCAAGATCAGCAGCATCCTATTTGCTGGAGGCTGCCTGCTTTGATACTTCAGCAGGGATCTTGTAAAGTTAGAAGTATTCTTTGGTTTCAGATCTCTGATCTGGATTTTTGCCTCAACTCTGGATTTTCAGCCACCTCTGAAATAATTGCTGGAATTTGGGCATCAGCAGATATTCATCTGGTTGAGATGTTTATTTATTGAATTTAGTAATCAGAGCAAGAGCTGATCTTTAGAGCATATATTCCACTGAGACTGAAGTTGCAAAAATATGAAAAGAGTTTTCATCAGATTTTTGAAAAATAGAAGGCAGAAGGGGGAGTAGTAATCGATTTAGCAGAGTAAAAAAAAATTAGGAAAAAATGCTGGTAGAGGTGGGGCAGCAAAGCAGGTGAGCTAGATTGTCCCTAAACCCCTGAAAGGTTCTGTGCTTGGATACATCAGGTATCTGATTGGTTCAGAACTGAAAAAGACATATTTGGGCATATGTATAGTTATTGACTCTACCAAGGACACTAGAGTTTTATTTTCTGGGAGAAACTGAACAGAGTTTCAAGATTCAGGTACAACAGAAACAAGTGGTCAGGGTCTAGGTGTGAATCTGAGAACAGAATGATTTCGTTAAGAGAAGCAGCTTGTAGAATGGCCCCGTCAACATTAAAGAAGGAAACTAAACTGACTTTTAGAGATGTTCCAATGAAAAGCTCACCTTGCTTTCTGATGAGCCCATGGTAAAGTTGTGGGTAAGTCTCATCCACGTGTGTGGAGCCTCCAATCTATTTTTTAGTGCCTCATTTATAAACATTAACAGGTATCAAAGAATCACCATGCATTTGAGTACAGACTCCACTAAGAAAAAATATATAAAAATAATCATACAAATAAACAAAGGAATTCAGAGTAGACAGACAATGCAGAGAACAGAAGAAACTTTAAAAAATAATGATATCCTTGGAGAGTCAAGGAAAGATTTTGTGTCCATAAAATAAGAACAGGGTACTGTGAAAAGGAACAATCAGAAAAGAAGGAAGTGCTATTACAAATTAAGAATAGGATAGTCAAAATGACAACTCAGCAGAAAGGTTGATAAACACAGAAAAAATTCCCAGAAAATATATCAAAAATACAAAAAAAAAAAAATGGAAAGATGGCATTGGATTTCTCAAAAACAGCATTGAGCACTAGAACAAGAAAAATTGCTTTCAAAATTCTAAGGCAAAATGAATATAAACTCCAAATTTTATGTTATTAACATTCTCGATTGGGTCTGAGAGTAGAATAAATATATATTTAAACATACCAGGATTTCAAAAATGTTACCTACCATCACCCTTTTTTCAGGAACTCACTGAAGGTTATAATTTAGGAAAAGTATAAAATGAATAGAGAGATCCAGAATATAAACACTCTAATATTAGGGTATTAGGGTAAAAAGATGTCCTGAATTGTTTGACACATTCTCGATTTAGCTCTATTGTTTTGTCATAATTGTTAGAAGCACATTTTTATTTTCTAAGATGTCCTAGTTATTTTTAAAAGGTGGATATGTAATTTCCTATTTTATGACATTCAAGATTCTTAACTAAATTTCCCCATTTTTGGTTCAATGTCAAAAAATAATAAAACCAGCGGATCAATTTATAGACATTCTGAGAAATTAATCAGAAAATACACATGATTATCTTGTAACTATAAGATAATTATGCTATGAGTAAACCTCTCATTAACAGATGCAACTTTCCTCCAAGTAAAGTTAGTGATTAAACCAAATAAGAACACATAAAAATAAATTTTGAACACTCATAAACTTTATTCAGGTGTTTTACTCATTTTTGCTGCTTATATAAGTCAATTGAAAATGCTTACCCAAGATCACTTTCATACTAGAAGCCATCTATAAGAGTGATCATGAGATGCTAATACATCAGTCCCAGTAATGTAATTTTTAAGTTCTTCGGGTTTAGTGTAGACTGACTTTGTGGCAGTTAAAATGTTGATCTCTTTATTTGGATGCTAAAAGTGAAAATGTCTAAAGTGCACACATTTTTCTAAAGATAGCGTAAGGGCCGGCCCGGTGGCGCACTGCTACAGTTTGGGAGCGCTGCGGTGCTCCCGCCGAGGGTTCAGATCCCACATACAGACTGGTTCCCGCTCACTGGCTGAGCGAGGTGCGGGCGCAACAGCGAGGGTTGCGATCCCGTTGCCGGTCCCGGTCCGGTACGGGCGCGACACTGAGGGTTGCGATCCATTGCCGGACACACACAAAAAATAAAAATAAAAATAAATAAATAAATAAAATAAAGATAGCCTAAATATGGAAATTAATTAGTTCCTACATTTGATGCACACACCCATTCCAGGCACTATACTAAGTGTTTTCCATGCACATGGGGAGAGGTTACGTTCATGGGCTCCACAAGTTCTGGTTGACAGTGATTCAAATTATGGTTCTGCCTCTTATTTGCTGTGTGACCTGTGGGAAACTTACAAAACCCCTCTATGTTTTAGTTTCCTCATCTGCAAAATGTAAAACACTTCATAGAAGCCATCTATAAGAGTGATCATGAGACGCTAATACATCAGTCCCAGTAATGTAATTTTTAAGTTCTTCGGGTTTAGTGTCGATTGACTTTGTGGCAGTTAAAATGTTGATCTCTTTATTTGGATGCTAAAAGTGAAAATGTCTAAAGTGCACATATTTTTCTAAAGATAGCCTAAGGGCCAGCCCGGTGGCACACTGCTACAGTGCGCCGCTTGGGAGCGCTGCGGCGCTCCCGCCGAGGGTTCGGATCCCACATACAGACTGGTTCCCGCTCACTGGCTGAGCGAGGTGCAGGTGCAACAGCGAGGGTTGCGATCCCGTTGCCGGTCCCAGTCCGGTACGGGTGCGACACTGAGGGTTGCGATCCGTTGCCGGACACAAAAAATAAATAAAAATAAAAATAAATAAATAAATAAATAAAGATAGCCTAAATATGGAAATTAATTAGTTCCTACATTTGATGCACACACCCATTCCAGGCACTGTACTAAGTGTTTTCCATGCACATGGGGAGAGGGTTACGTTCATGGGCTCCACAAGTTCTGGTTGACAGTGATTCAAATTATGGTTCGGCCTCTTATTTGCTGTGTGACCTTTGGGAAACTTACAAAACCCCTCTATGTTTTAGTTTCCTCATCTGCAAAATGTAAAACACTTCAAAATTTAGTGTGCTTTGGGTCAAAACATTTTTGCCAGTCTCTGTTTTGTTATAAGGATGTTTCCCAAATATAGTTGTATTACTAAGCCTTTGTTAAAGTTCTTTTAACAATGTTAATAGGTTAGTCTTCTTTCCCTCAAATATTGGAGGAAGCTGTACTCTGTAGTTTAAAATATGAGTGCATGTTTTAACATTATCACAACCGATAGAAATGAACATGGAAGGAGAGATACTGTACCTGTGTGATTGTCAGCCAAACCTCCTTCTCCCTGTCTACCTCAAAGCGTGGACAAGGCATGGATTCCCAATCTTTTTCTGTAAATAGACTAAGTATAGCAACCGAGAAGTCAAGAAGCTAGAAAATGTGAGAAGAAATGTCAACTAGCACGTTGTGATTATAGTTGGTACCTGTTAGTTCTGAAACCATTACAAGAAATTACATGGTCAACAGTAAAATGAAGTAACCAGATAATAGGTTTATGTTGGCCAGTTCCTTTATAAAGATAAAATAATAACTAATTTTCTAAATATTTATCAACATCTTTTAAATGTGTAGCTATGTGATAATTTAAGAATAATCTTATTGACATTTCTTTTAAGATTTTAGGATAAAAATGTATGGTTTGTTTTTTTCTTTCTTTTTCTTTTTCATAAAGCAAGTGATGATTAGAGAATTGAAGTTTTCTGGTGAATGAAACAGCCAGACCACTTTTCATGACAAAGTTGGTAATTAGAAGGCCAATTTAATGGTGAATCAGGCAGAAATATTCAAACCATGACAAATGACTTTAATAATGCAGCTTGCAATGCTAGAACAGAAATAAATTTCACTTCCTCAAACACTTGCTTTTTTCTGCCTGCCTGCAAGATAGAACTGTCCAGGAGGTATTTTGTGCCCTTTATTCAGTAAAGCTTTTACTAGGTTTTAAGCGACCAAATAGCTTGCAAATGCAAAACATCATTCAACTTCTCCTGATTTTTTTTTTTTTTTCCTGAAGGTAGACTGTGTTCAGAATTCTAAGTCAAGATTTATATTTCTTCTGTTCTGCTTAGCCCTGCAATAGTGTTTTACTGTTGCCACTCTGACTTGAGGTATTAAAGGGAGCTACATTGGCCTCAAAATTGAAAGCTAATTTTGGTGTTTGTCATAAGTTTGTTAAGACCACATGCATTCCACAGTTTGAAAAATTTCATTATTCTGTCCATGCTGGGGCTTCGTAATTGGATAGTAAGGATGTTCAAAGACTAATTTAGTGAATTGCACAATATTTTAAATGGAATTATGCAGGTTTATGGGTCCTTAGGGGATTCAGCTAGGAGCCTCTCGAGAAAATCTGTTTATCAGTAAATGATATTAGCAGCTTTCACCTAGCTTTTGTCTTCATTAAATTGCTGCTCTCCCAATTGAGGGTCACATCTGAGGCCTGCTTTGATAATTTGTCATTATTGTCTTGTTTATTGGAGCATAAAGTTGATACAGGCCGGGCTATGCTGTTTATACACCATGTACAAAGAAGTTTTTATTAACAATTCCACTGGTGCTAAATCAAAGTGGAATTTTTCAGGGTTCAAGAAAGGGAATCATTTGTAGCATTCTAATTTCCCCTAAAACTCTCTGAATACATGTCATGCCCCCTTTTCTAATATGTATAACACATAATGGCGTTGCTACAGCCAATTCTCCACAGACTTTTTTCTTAAAAGTCCATTTTTATCGTTAAAAATAAGGTTAAAATTTGAAATTCTTTTCATAGTATTGACCTGTCAGATAAAACCAAATCTATGCAACAGACATCCATTAAAGTATAACATTTACACATACTTACCATTAACTATTTATTTTAAGAGACTTGGGGTTACCGTTGAGATATTAAAATTATCAAAAAAACATGCTATGTATTTATTATAGCACAATCAGGTATATTTTTTATTGTACTTGCATATTCTAAGTGATAGAGGGGAATTCCTTAAAAGCTTTTTTGTAGCCTGTTTGAAAGTATCACTGAGTATGTTCAAAATCAGTTTGTTTCTGACCATGCTTTACATGTGGATTTTCATCATGTGTTCTTTTCCAGTTATGATGTGGGATCTAGAACAGGGAAACAAGGCAAGTAGACTCTATTTTCAGTCGAGTCTCTAATTCGATTTGCACATCTGGGCAATTTGAAAATCTTATGAGTGCCTCTGCTGCTTCTCAGCATTTGGTGAATACTAGTCTTCCCCATGCACGTGAGCTGGCGTTTGTTCAACTCCTTGGTGGGCTCAGACACATCTCCCTCTCTACCTCCATCTTCCCTTGCCTCTACCCTCCATTCTCAGGCCCTTATCCCCCCATGAAGCAATACTATTTACTTCTGTAAGAGAAACTGGGCACAGAATGGAGGAGAACAGAATTTCAGTGGTTGATGCACACCACGCTTTTGTGATACAAGTTAGGAGAAAAGAACTCTGGTCCTCAGCAACACCAGTGGGAAATGCTTCATTGGAGTCCACTTTGGAGAGTTGCCGCTCTGCAGGGATTTTATTATGTTCATCCAGTATTCCCACTTCCTGAACTGCCCTTGGCCTGACTTTCCCTGGGAGGAAGGTTAAGAAAGGCCGGTGCTCATTAGGAACCTAACTGTATCCTCAACAATGTGCATGAGGGTGGTTGAGAAGCCAGGAAGGAAAACACCAACCCTTCCAGTATATAGATAAGTAAGTTCCACCCTGTCAAGTTCCATAATGGTGGCTTTTGCTTTCCTTATGAGAGTTCTCAGGCCAGGAACCTAGCCAACCTCATTTTTATATACCATTACCTAGCACATCCCTGGCTTTGGAAGATTTATGGTTATTATCACCATCCACTCACCCACATAATCACCAGCCTTTTACTTTAAAATGGTTAAAAATTGTTTCGTAGATTGCAGATCATTAATGTAAATTAGACTATTTCTATATTTGATTTCTTAATTTTTAAAAGGAAAAGAACAGCTCTCTCTCACACACACTCTCTCTCTTTTTTACTTGAAAATTTTAAATGGCTCTCCAGACACCTCTTTCAATAACTCTTACCCTCCAAAGCTGGGCTGCCTTTTAATTTCACTTTAAAATAGCTACATTGGGACCATAATATGATTAGAACTAATGAATATTGTGGAGAGAAGCAAAAAAAAAATTTATTTAAAATCTTTAAAAAGTATAAATACTTCATGTGAGTAAGGACCTGCGGTTTATCCCAGCCTAGTCAAGGACTCAATTTTGATTCTGAGGATAAATCACTGAGCTCATCAGGCCTCTTCTTCCTCTTCTGTTCAAAAGCATCATGACTCCAGAGGCTTCTTTAAGAGTGGTAGGAAGCAATTGTATTAAAATAAGTTGCCACCTGTAAATAAAAATCACAATAATAATGAAAATTGTCTAAGTGCTAAAGGCAGTCAAAACTACTTGTATATTGGATCTAATAAAATCTAAAATCTTTCTCTTTAAGGAGCTCTGGATACAGAAACATTAGCAGGATTGCATCCAATAGAAATTCTATAAATTACCAACTTATTAATGAGTATTCTAAATTCACCTAGAATGTTTTTTTGCTTTGTTTTTTTTCCAGAAGAATTCTTTATTCTTGACTAATTTCTACTTTTTAAACTGATACCTCAAGCTTAATCTAGGCCACCTGGAATTTGCTTGGTAGTCTCTGAAATCTAAGATGATTATATCAAAAAGAGTTGGATGTCAAAATCTGTATTTCTTAAGGGAGTTTCCTTTTCCTGAAAGAGTTCCACCTTTCTAAGACCTCTTCAAGCCTTAACAACTCCTTCATCCATTACAACTTTTCCTCCTGTGGAGGTCTTTCTCTTAAAGCTTGGGGACTGTTCCCAGCTTCTTTGTTATGACACAAAAGGCAATTTCTCCATGCTTTTCTCTCATCACCCATATCCTAAGACTTTTAGACTTATTTCTCCATAAAACACTTTAAGATAATTTGATGAGGTATTTTGAATAGAGACAGCAAGGTTTGTCTTCTGAAAATCGGCATGGTTAGTACCTTCTGCAGTTTTTTGACAGACATCACCACGAAGGGCTCTGAGTATAGCTATTAGTCTAGATGCCAGGGATCTGATATCTAATTTTGATTCTGCAGCCTTGGGCAAGTGTTCTTACAGCTCAGCCTCATTCCCCTCTGCCATGGTACAGAAGAGAATTTGGCTTACTGGGTATTTACCATGATGGCCTATAAGCCACCCAGATGTTCAGAGGGAAGGAGGGCTGATATTTTTCCCATCTTGTAGATGAAGCAGATGTGCTCAGCTCTACAGCAGTTCAACAATTGAGGCTGGAGATTGTGGTGCAACTGCTAGAATCATCCAGCTTTTCAGGAACACTGTGGCCTAAGCAGAAGAGTACAAATTGGTTTGTCAGCAGCAATAAGCCAAGTCATGTTCGTTTTTCTTCTTCTAGCTTCAGTATTCTCATTTTCTGCCTAGTCCTGAGCTTATTTAATTTTGTTATAGAATTTTAAAAGCTAGGCATTTCTGTGGCAGTTCTTGTATTTGGTGAGAAATGATGAATAAACTAAATGCTTCTGGCTTTAAAACATTAGATGTTTTGAAGTGGCAGTATATATTGACAGACAGAATCCTGGATTTGGGGCAAAGAAGATCTAAAAATTCTACTTCTTGATCTGTAGAACAGGGAAAATAGTATTTACCCCATTCTCACAAGACTCATGGCAACTGAAGAACTTATACATCATTGCATTAAGTAGCACATCAAAAGTTTTGGAGAATATATATTTATATTCAAATAGATAAGCAAAAAAGAAAACCCACAATGATTTAGTTATGAAATTCAGAATTATAGACATTTAGGCTTAAATGTGAGTAAACACAACGTTGAAGCATTACTGAAACATGACTTAAAATGAAATTTTACTTAATTTGGGTAAACGTGCATTTTCAGATATTGCTTTATGTATAGTTTATTTTTAGCTGCCAACGTACATATATATAAGCTCCATTTTCAGAAATCCGACCATTGAAAAATTTCTCTGCAAATAAAAGTACCTGAGTCCTATGATATAAAAGTCTTTATTTCCTGGAGAAGTAGAAATTGCCTCAATGAATTTTTCCCTTCATTGAGTCAGCTTGTACTTTAAAAGTATAAAACTTTTTTTATTGGATATTTGTCTGTATGCTTCTTAATGTGAAGATATTACGTACTTTTGTTACAAATCCATTGATGCTGTGTTTGGGGGCTGAAGGCAGGGGCAGGGAGATCAGGGGAAGTCAAGGAATAGAAAATATGGAAAGAAAGAGACCAAGGATTGAAAGAGAGCTGATAATTGTTAAAAGAGGTTCAAAAAATAAATCAAATAATAAATATATAAAGAAACAATAAAATAGACTCTATTGCCCTATTCAGCATCTTACTTATGTAGCTTTTCAAGTTATTCATGGCAACCTACAAATGATAAAATGCTACAATTTATATGCATTTTTCCTATACCTAGATAAACCATATTAATGAGAACTCTGATTGGTCAAGGATAGATCTGGTTCCAGAGGAAAAGGAAGTCCTGTTAAGCATGCCCCAGAGAAAAGAGGTCTTTCTGGGGCTACAAATGCTTTCCTGTAGGATAAATGCCATCTAACAGGACGAACGTCTCTGTGGCCACATTTCTTCCTTGGTGTTTTCCCTCCATGCCAACTCACAATTCCCAGGAGCTGCTTTGTCACAGGAAAATGAAAATTCTAAGACTGTCCTGCTCCTCCCAACTCTTACAAATATTGGGGGCATCTCTTAATTTCTTACTCCTGAAAACTGATCAGGCAATCTGAGGTGAGGGTAGGAGGAAACAGTTATGCCCTGTTCTCCCTTGAATTTCTGTATACTTTTCTGAGATTTTTCTAAAACCATTTCATGGTGGCAGTTCACACTGAAGTTTTACTTTTGTATATGCTGATATACCAATTACATTTACATTCTTATAGTAGGTTCATATGGTAGGCATTGCAGATCATTTTAATGAGGGCATCCATTTGAAATTGAACAAATTTAATGTTTGGCCAAGTGTGCTCCATAGAACATCACTCCAACAAAATTCTCCTGGATTAAAAGAAATATTGGGGCAAATCATTTTGGTAAATCCTGCATACTGTCTCTCCTTCGTGGTTAGCCACAATGCACATTAGTAAATTAAAGCTCTGCGAAGTCCTGTAGAAAAGTACCCATTTCACTGTATTTAATTTGGTTTCCCAAACATCATATTGTTTTGTGGAGTAGCACCTATTTGCATGTTGTGTAATTGGTTTCGTGAGTCATACCCTTTGGCACAGACTGTACAAGTTACTGCAGAAATAAAAGAAACAGAAGTCCTGTAGAAAAGTACCCATTTCACTGTATTTAATTTGGTTTCCCAATCAACATCATATTGTTTTGTGGAGTAGCACCTATTTGCATGCTGTGTAACTGGTTTCGTGAGTCATACCCTTTGGCACAGACTGTACAAGTTACTGCAGAAATAAAAGAAACTAATATTTGAAATGGAATAGTGCATCAAACAAGGTCCAGTATCAAACAGGGGAGACAAGAAATACGGCCATCCCCTTGGTTAACCCCACTTAACGGATCGCTTACGTTGCTGTTTAGAACCGGCCAACAGAAAACCTGGCATTCCTAATATTACTGCCTAGAAATGTTGGGACAAAATTAGCAAGAAAAGTTAAACTTAAGTGTGTTCTGCACCTGTCTGCTTATATAAGGCAAAATACCACTACAATTTTCCCAGGCTAACTAACCCTGAGATCAGGCAGTAGAATTTATTATATCATCACTTCCAATACCCAAATTGTTATTCCCCAAATTATTTTTTATATTTTAAAAGCCAATGAAAGATGTTTCAGAAGTTGTCAAGTTATCTTGTTATATAGTATACTCCAAATTGACCTCAGTCTTAGGCTTCATACTCCATGCTTTGGTTTCTTTGAGGAAAAAACTTACACAAATGCAAACTGCAAATCAATGAGGTGACATATCAATTTTTAAAAATTCAAGTCCTCTGGCTAGAGAGACTCATCTGGTGACCTTTTTCTAAACAATCATATCCTCCATGTATCCTGCACCCAGCAAGACTGGAGAAGTTCCCAGAAAATGTGGATATTTTCAGTCCCGTATTATGGCTGAAGACCTGATCACACAATGACTTTATATTCTGTGGGACCAACTTTTCTTTCTTTTTCAAAGCTACCTTGCTTAGTGAAATTGAACAATTTATCACACAATGGCCTGCAGCAAATTTAGTATATGCAAGTGATTAGTTCGTCTCTTCCCCAAGCAGCTTTGATGCAGTTGGGTAAGAGTGGCAGCAGAGAGGGAAGGTCACTTATAACACAAAATCTCTGAGGAACTGCTAATGGGCTATTGACCCTTCCCCACTTTAGGTCGATGTGTCATTTTGATTCTGGTTTCTTGAGATGTAATTTCCAAGTGGTGACGTTTCAAAGACTACATAAGATGAGTTGTTCTATCAAGTTTTAAGCACAGCATTATTCACACTGTGAATGGCAGGTGCCAGTTGATTGGATTGGAGGAGATAATTTTACCATTTCCAGCTAGCCTCAAGGCAAAAAGAAATCCACTATTGACAACATGGGTTAAGTTAATAACCAAGTGTAAATTATATCTTCACTATTACACTTAACACCCTTTCCTCCCTCCCTCTTAGCCTATTTCCATGAGGTCTAGGAAACCAAGCCAACATTTTTGATATATTATGTCACTTGTGTCTATTATTTAAAGCAAATTTAATAGCTCCCTTTATGACAACTAATGACTTTTATTGCACTGTCATCAAAAAGTCTGTGCAGGGGGCCGGCCCAGTGGTGCACTGGATAAGTGCGCCGCTTGGGAAGCACGGCGGCGCTCCCACCCAAGGGTTCGGATCCCACATACAGACAGGTTCCCACTCACTGGCTGAGCGAGGTGTGGGTGCAACACCGAGGGTTGCGATCCCGTTGCCGGTCCCCAGTCTGGTACGGGGGCAACACTGAGGGTTGCGATCCGTTGCCGGACACGGAAAAAGACAAAAGACAAAAAAAAAAAGTCTGTGCAGGATATAAAACTATTTCAGGTAAAATGCTAAGTATAGTCAGCAATCCCAAAATTGAAGAGATTCAGTGCAGAAAATCAAACTGCCAAATGGGCCAATTGGTTTGATTATCTGTTTTAAAATTTGATTTTTTTTTTACCCCTAGTAGGTTCACCTTTATAATTATATATTCCCAGGACAAATATTAAAGTTGATAAGCATTTGTAAAGCCCACTCAAACCAAGGCATTAACCATGTAGGTCATTTCCTCTAACAGTGGAAGAGAAACCAAAGAACACTCTGGGAGGCTGGTGGAAGACAGTGTGACAATGAAATGCTTTTCTTGGCTCAATTGTACACAGATAATTAAGAAATTGTTGGGGGAGGGGGCCTTTTTGAGGTTTAAAGGTAGAGATGGGGGGAAAAGAGAGGAAGTGGGAAAACAGCAATAGGAGTTGGNTACCCCTAGTAGGTTCACCTTTATAATTATATATTCCCAGGACAAATATTAAAGTTGATAAGCATTTGTAAAGCCCACTCAAACCAAGGCATTAACCATGTAGGTCATTTCCTCTAACAGTGGAAGAGAAACCAAAGAACACTCTGGGAGGCTGGTGGAAGACAGTGTGACAATGAAATGCTTTTCTTGGCTCAATTGTACACAGATAATTAAGAAATTGTTGGGGGAGGGGGCCTTTTTGAGGTTTAAAGGTAGAGATGGGGGGAAAAGAGAGGAAGTGGGAAAACAGCAATAGGAGTTGGAAATCAAAGTTTCCTCGAATTTTCACAACCTCAGGCCATGGTAGTAGATTTGGAAAGCAGGTCTATAACAAGCTCTCCATTTCTCGAAGCAGTAAACTTATTTTGAAATCATCAATTTAGACAGAGGGAGGTTTTAGTTCTCCAAGACCCACAAAATTAATGAACCAGGCCAATTTATGATCTTCCATGTGTTGCTGCAAAGAAAATTCTCCCTGCAGGTAAACTGTCTATCTAGAGCCAGAGATATTAGAAGCAATTTTATGAGCAGGATCATTAATTATGACTTATGAAATTTTAATGTGTCGTCTTCGGATCTCTAGTATGAGCTGAGATCAAAGTGGCTCCAAACCATTGATACAAACTTGGTTATGAGAAAGTCTGGTGAGCTTTCAAGGATTTAGAATTTCTATATTCTCTTTTATTTTCTTTCCTGATGTTTTGTTAAAGGCAACACGTGTGTGTGTGTGTGTGTGTGTGTGTGTGTATGTGTGTGTGATATTAGTTTTTGTAGAATTTCATTTATTTAATCCTGATAATTGTAACAGACCTCATTTGTTTTACATATTTGTATTTCTAAGGGTGATACTCTTCTTTCTTAATTATAATTAAGAGAAGGCATGGTGTAGCTGAAAGATAAATAAATGTAAAATGACCTACATTTATCCCAGGCCTGTCACATGACAGAAGTACGCCCTTTGGCAACTGACTTAAGTGGCCTGGACCTCAATGTCTTGTTCATGTGATACTTGTGTAGCATGAGAGCTAATTGGAAAACAGAGCTACATGTTTGTTAACATGTTTGTCTTTCAGATCCAAAATTCTGTGGATGTATGTTACACTAAATTCCAGAAAAATGGAGATAATAACACTACCTACCTTATAAGGTTGCTATGAAGACAGAATAAAATAATCCTTGTAAAGCACCTCAAAGAGTACCTAGGACACTATACATGTTCCATAGGTGTTCATTCTTCTCTTATCATTATTATTTCAGCTACATGGGAGGAAACAAGGCACTTACTAAAAAATCTGATTCAAAGTGGAATAAGTAATATTAAAGATAAATTATCCAGTACCCTGGGTGACTCTCCTAGATGCTGTAGGTGTTACGGGTGTACAAAAGCTTGCTCCTCTTCTTCCAGGATTTATATTTCTTTTGCCCTGTGTGTATGCACAACAAAAGCTCTCCAAGTAAACAGGAAGGAAGGAAGGAAGGAAGGAAGGAAGGAAGGAAGGAAGGAAGGAAG
>NW_007729025.1:91678-104047 GCF_000696425.1 Galeopterus variegatus
CAAACACCACAGGCATTATCATTGACCTTCGTCTGTAGTCTAGGGACCCTTGAGTTCCGCAGTCATCCTGACCCTGTTGGAAGGTCAGAGGAAGTCTCAGCCCACAGTGGCAGGGAAGGGGTCCTGCTGCCATAGCCTTCACCTCCAGTATTCCCTCCCTGCTCCCCTCCCCTTTGGCCTACACCATGGACAGGATTACTGCCTTGATTTCCCTCCAGGGCTCCAGTCACAGCTGGAACTGAAACTCTGTTCTAATCCCTGAGCTGCTTAGATGAATCTCCACATGCTAGCCAGTGCTGAGCCCTGGCTGTGAATGAACTCATCGGCCACCTGCCAGGCTTTGACATCCTGCTCCCCAGATGGCACGTGCCTTGTCCAGGTCTGCATATCTGCATTTACTCAGCCACACTCCAAGCTCTTTGATTTCTCCAAGCCCTTTTCTTACATTGTCCAGGCTCTTCCTCAGCACCAGGCAGGGCATGGATGTCTCCACAGGCTCATGAGTTATAACAAAGGCCCTTCCACCTGTGAACCTTTTGCTCCTTCTTTGCTCCATCTAAGTTACCACCAGCAGGGGTTAGGGTGCCACTAACTGGAGCTCTCCTTCCTTTCTGCAACATTAACATAAATTTTCAAGAACTCACTCTTTTATCCTTTACATCCCTGATGGTCACTTCTGCTTATGGGCACAGTCACATTCCTTGGTCATATCATATTCCTACCCATGATGGTGCTGTTATGACCCTGCTCCATATACCTCACAGCCTCTTGGAAATTCACCCCAGGGAAAATGGGATGTCAAGTAGGTGACAAGTAGTGGCATTTCACTGATTTCTTGGATGCATTGAATCAGTGAATATACAGGGATGGAATTTCATGGCTGTCTATGTTTTAATGTAAAGCAAGGGTCTTTGACTTGCTTACCTTGCGGGCTGAGTGGACCAAACAAGATTAACTACGTAAAACCACTTTGTCAACTCCCAAGTGCCATACAAACACAGTTACTCAATACAGTTGAGCAATGTCCATTCATTACCCATTTTAGTTTCTAATATGATATTGGATTTACTTATTCATTTATGTAGTGGGTACAGACTTCTCAGAATTTAGGTATGCAGAAAAAGAAAAGGTAACCTTCTTTTTCTGCAATTCAACCTAATCTCTGCTTTGAGCCCCATTCTACCTGGTAGCAGAGGACTTAATTTTTGTCAGATTGGTTCTTTCTGATTTTGGGATTTTCTCTTCTTCATCCTCACCAGAGGTCATTCAAGTTCTGGGGAACTGATATCACAGCTAGGCTACCGGGAGAGAAGGCAGGCAAGGGACTCCTGGTTTTCAGCTGACATCACCCTTTTGTTCTGGCATCTTCTGCTCATACCCAAGTTCCCATCAGCTTCTGGCTGACAGTCATGCACCTGTGTCCTCCCCTCCAGGCCCACGTCTCTCTCTCTCTCTGGCACTCCCTTCCCCTTTTGGAGTGAGGGGAAGTTTTGGATGCCCTCACGCACCACTCCTGGGACTGCTAGAGATTTGAGAAACTGGCCCCATGTACTAAAAAAAAAAAATGCACATCACTATTTCTACCACCCTATGGCTCCACAATATTGGAGCAGACTGGCTACATATTAGCTCTTCTCTGACTCACGTTCATCTCCACAGCTGAAGGAATTTTTTTTAGAAAGGAAAAGATTCCTATAGAAAGCCCATTCAGCATTCTTCCCAAGCCTATTGTTTGGCTAATCTAAATTTTGGTTCTCATACTCCAATGCCCAAGCTTTTGAGTGTAAACTCCCTTCTGACAGCAATAGCTTCTGTTAATATTTACAAAACTGTATTTAAAGAATTTATACTTTGTTGCTCCTCTTCTCAGAGGAGTTACTATGTCCGCTCCAGATGCTGCCTGTAATGAGGAAAAGGATCCTAAATTAAAAAGAAAATGTTCTTATTTGTAAATTATACCCCAATAAAATTGGTTGAAAATATTCAGACGAACTCATGTGTGCCTGCACACATACACATACACACTCACACATAGAATGGTATTGAAATATTACCCTCATTACACTTATCTGATCAGCTTTTTCTTCTTTCCTAATGAGCAAATCCTAACTGCATTATAGGCATTAGAAGTATGCCTTTTCCAACTTGAAGATTTTCTTCCTTAAGATATTTATTTCATTCTTGATTTTTTTTTATCTTAGCACTACATCAAATTTACTCTCCTCACTCCCCATTTTTCCTTTCCATAATTTTGATCCTGTTAGCTTATATCAACTACTTTCTTCCTGCTCTGTGTATGACATACGTTGCTGTAGTTTATTCCATAGACATTTGTGCTGAGCTAGGTGAATGACAGTGCACTCTGGAGACTACTGAAATATTCCAAATGTAATAATTAAGATCCTTGGACCAAAGAAGAAAGTGATTAGACAACTGTGTCTCTGTCTGCCTAACCCCCCACACACATCATGTGTACATTTCTCTGTGACAATGCCTATTTTTCCTGGTGCATTTTTTTCCCCAATGAAAATTTCTTGATAATTCACATCTTTGCAAGAGTTATTTACAAAATGCATTAAAAATATTTTTTTCTCAGATGATTTAACTGCTAAGTACATGAAATGTAAAATGGGTCTATATTTCTTGTTTGTCAAAGTGTTGAATTATCTATTTGTGTTCACCATTGAAACGATGATTTCTTAGTTTCTACTCTATTTTTAATTCCACAATTTTGAGTTGAGGAAAAGTGGACCAAAGTTTCATAACAGAAAAGTATTGTATTTTATTTTTGCATATAATTTCGTGAGTTCTCTATGTGTGGATGTTATGTATTCTGTGAGATACATACTTATTTAGATAACTGAATCATCGAAAGGTCATTTTATGTCTTCTTTGTTGCTAGTTCCTTTGCAATAGCACTGGTCACCAGTGCATGTCAATCATTCTCCAGGCAGTTTGAGAGAATCCAGGGATCTGGAAGTAATTGATAATGCCAGAAAGAGTAGGCAAATTGCCAAATTGACTTTAAAAATGGTAATACTCACAACATGTCAAACGGATATCATTATCACCCAAATCATTTATTAAACAGCCAATTGAGCATGATGTTTGGCTTCTATCCACCAAGAGAAACCTTTGTCAATAAACAACTTCTCACTTGATTATCACTGATGATCAAAATTTCAGCAATTACAGAAGGATATCTGAATTTGATTAAGTATATTTGGATTCCTGGCATTATCTGTCACTGACACATGCAATATTAATGTTTTTCTTTTTCTTTTTTCAGGTCTAAATTATAATAAAAAGTCTGGAGATAAAGAATCAAATGATTTCTATTGACCTTCACCTATCACCTGGAAAAAAAAGTTACTCTCAAAATACAAACATATTTGTTGTTTTATATCATTATGGATAGTAATGTATATTATTGCTACTACAGATATTAATATTATATTGTTCTAAGTCAATCAGAATTTACTAAACCAAAGACATCACATGATTGATATTTACTTTCACCATTACATATAGTTTTATGAAAATGAGGCAAAAAACAAGAACCCAGCTGGTGTTGGAACCTAGGGATGGGTGGGTGGTGATGGTCTCAGTAGAGCTGCAGCCAAATTTCATTTCTCCACATGGAGTAAGGATTTATCTCTATGATAAAAACATCACAATTTCAAAAAATCCTGAATTATTTCATACTTAGCTTTGAAATATTCTCAAGTCAAAGTTGAAACAGTAATAGTCTTAATTAGTAGTTTAGCCTTTTACCTAATCTTAATGCTCCACATTCCAGTGACAAAATATTATGATTGATTTTCACCTTATATTCGTAAAAATACAGATGAAATATACTCATCATATCAAAGAATATAATTTTTCCTCTGTTATAATATATGAGATGCCCAACTCCTCAGAGAAACAAGTTAAGCATATGTATTGGCAGGATAGACCCTAGAGATCACTGTCAGCTTTAAACTCTCAAGATTATTGAGGAAGAATTTTCAAAAAAAACCAACTCCAACTCATTTCAATCAATTTCAAATTGTAGAATATAACAAAATCAGCACTTTGCTAAATTTAAATACTTGTTTATGCAGAATTATTAGATGTGGTTTCCATTAGGAAATCCATTATCCTGGTTGAATATTAAAATGTGTTTCCTCTGTGTGGGATTTTATTATGAAGCATACACATTTTGATCTCCTTCAGTCTTTGGAGCTTTCTAATGCCCAAGGCTTTTTCAGGTAGAAAAAAAGGGAAATAAAAAAGGGAAAAAGACATTAATATAACTTTGGCTTGAAATAAAAACCTTGGGTTTTGATAGCCAAACAAACTCTGAAAATGTAAATCAAGAAAGAGAGAAGAATTGAAATTTGGCCATCCAGATTAGCCATGAGATCACATTACTTTTAAGGCCGGCTGAAACACGGGGTGATTCTGTGGTATTTCCAAAGAAACTAAAAGGGAAATTGATTAGGTTATGCATGGCCAATACACTCCCATGTAGTTCATTGAAAAGTAATGCATATTGAAAAAGATGGTTTAAAGTTCCCACACACTAATGGGTCTGATGGGCTCTGAATTGGCTGGCACCTCTCATGAGAAAGATCTAGGCATCATTATGAACAGCTCAATTAAGATGCCTGCTCAATGGGCTACATTGGGCCAAAAAGCAAATAGACTGCTTGGATGAATTAATAAAGGGAGAGATAAATGTGGAAGTATTATAATGGCTTTGCATAAACCTTGATGAGTGGAGGTAGTTTCAATGCCTCCTGACTAAATTTAGATGAATAAATCAGCTTCTCCCATCGTGAATCATTTGACTCATTTCCAAAGCAACTCTCTCGATACAGTTTTCCCTGATCTGGGAGGCAGTAGCCAGGTGCCTTACAACATCAGAACCATCGCTTTTACCACATCTGTTTGGCTGCTGAGGCCTTTGGATGAATCATTTGACTCATTTCCAAAGCAACTCTCTCGATACAGTTTTCCCTGATCTGGAAGGCAGTAGCCAGGCGCCTTACAACATCAGAACCATCGCTTTTACCACATCTGTTTGGCTGCTGAGGCCTTTGGATGGGATCTGCTCACCATTTTTCTTCTGACTCAGCTTAGGCAAACTTCTGACCTGTTTGTAGAATGAAAGTTGGGAAAAGAAAATGATGGCACACAGAAGTCGAACACTCCCGGAGCAACATAGTTATAAACATTTCATTGATTTATAGTCCCACCTTGGAGATGAGTTCAAAAAGTTTTCAGATGCATTAGAGTTTTTTTCAATTAACAAAAAAAGTTTCCCACTAAAATTATAATAAACTGATTTTATCTAAGCTATACATTTCCCTCCCAATAGCCCTTGCCTCAGAGTAAGGAGAATACATAGATACCTGTCTAAGGTTAGTATAATCAGGATCCCTCAAGCCACTTCCTGTATGAAGAAATCTACCTTCCTTTGAAAAAACCCACAAGAATCTTTTAAAAAACACGGTCAATCTCATGACATTTAGATCCATTTCGATTTCTTGCACCAATTTTCAGCAAGGGTCACACATATCTATGACGGTTGTGTTGTGTGTGTGTGTGTGTGTCTGTGTGTGTCTGTGTGTGTCTGTGTGTTTGCTTAGTTTTATGTTCCCTATTATTAGAGGTTCTACCCAGAAGCTCAGTTAAGAAATGAACTTCCAGAGAAAGTGTTGAAATCAGATGTACTGAATTTGCTCTCAGTTACCAAATGAGCTGGTAACAAATGCTCCCATCAAGTTATATGCAGTGCTTTAAACATTTTTAATCAAAGCTGTTTAGCATCTAACATCTCATATGATCCTAAAACAACCCTGAGAAACTTAAAACCTAAAAATAAAAACAAGAGTTGTAGAAAAGTTAAATGATCTAACTGGGTCATTTGAACTTTTAGCATCCAAATAGAGATTGGTACCAGGCTAATAGTTCACAAACTAATAGTTCACTAGACCAGTACAACTCAAATTGTTTGTTACTGGTACAGAAATTAAGAGTAAGTGTTTAAAACATTTTATAGCAATTTGGCATTGCCATGCCAACCAAGAGCATGGTTTTATATTTTACCAAAATATTTTTCTGTGATAGATTGGGGATTAAAAACAAACAGATAAGTAAAGAAACTGCCCTCCACCAGGGACACCTTGAACGCTGGGGTACTAGGCTGCGTGAAATCATAGCCTCTGGAAGAGTAATTTAGCATTTCAGTCAGGATCTCCTGCACTTTCAATTTAGCCTCTGAAGCTCCAGGTAAGAGAGAAAGTAAGCAAATCGACATGAAATCAAAACACACCCTCATGGGAAATGCTGAGGCTCACCTTTCCACACTTTGACATATTAATATGTTTCAACTTCCTATTTCCCTCTAGTGGCTCTTGGCTTATAAAACTAGAGCTTGAGAGACTAAACACCAGCAAAAGGCAAGATCATCTAAGTGCCTTGCCATCCTCTTAAGTTGGGGAATTAACAACCTTAAATTCTTTTTGCTATTCTTGTTTAATCTGGGGTTTCTTTCTGATTTTTTTTTTTACTTGTTAAGATTATCTGCCTTATTTGGATATTGTCAGTAAAGAACTGTGATGTTTTTGTAAAAACGTAATGTGGTTATATATATTTGCATATTGATTATTTAAGATTAGCAATCATAAGCATCAGGTGCACTAAGGGAACGGGGGTAGAATATCACAGAGATCTAAGACATAAAATAAGGAAAATTTTTTGTTGATAATTTATAATTCTTTCAGTTTGAAGAAAAGATGCTCTGCTGGCTACTTCTATCAGATGTCAAATAGTTAACATCCATTTTTAGAGAAGGGTTTACCAAAATTCAAATGCAGAGTTGAGTCTAAGTATGGTCCTTTAGAGCCTATCGATAAAGAAAATGCAAAACAGCATTGATTTCAGTGCTGCCAAATTGCCCAGGCTTCGATCTGTGACCATACTGACCCCATTCCCAGAACAAAATGTAACAAAACTTACACGACAGCAGCATCAAATGGCTTCAGTTTTGTAGTCTCTAATCATGAGAGAAGTTGATTTTCAGTTGTGTCAATACTTTTGATGAAAATACTACATTTCCTGTGAGAACAACGCTGGAGGAGGATAGGACAAATACATTTGATAAGCAACTTTTATTTTCTCTTGTGTAACAATGTCATACATATCCCCACAACACACCATAATAAGATTATAAGAGTTCCTGGGGGGTGGGGGTGGGATGAGATGTTGAAACCAATTATGATTCTTATGTTAAGACTATATATTCCGGGCAGGCCCGGTGGCGCACTGCTACAGTGCGCCGCTTGGAAGCGTGGTGGCGCTCCTGCCGAGGGTTCGGATCCCACATACAGACCAGTTCCCGCTCACTGGCTGAGCGAGGTGTGGGAGCAACACCGAGGGTTGCGATCCCGTTGCCGGTCCTGGTCCGGTACGGGCGCGACACTGAGGGTTGCGATCCGTTGCCGGACACGAAAAAAGACAAAAAGGAAAAAATATAATTCTTTCAGTTTGAAGAAAAGATGCTCTGCTGGCTACTTCTATCAGATGTCAAATAGTTAACATCCATTTTTAGAGAAGGGTTTACCAAAATTCAAATGCAGAGTTGAGTCTAAGTATGGTCCTTTAGAGCCTATCGATAAAGAAAATGCAAAACAGCATTGATTTCAGTGCTGCCAAATTGCCCAGGCTTCGATCTGTGACCATACTGACCCCATTCCCAGAACAAAATGTAACAAAACTTACACGACAGCAGCATCAAATGGCTTCAGTTTTGTAGTCTCTAATCATGAGAGAAGTTGATTTTCAGTTGTGTCAATACTTTTGATGAAAATACTACATTTCCTGTGAGAACAACGCTGGAGGAGGATAGGACAAATACATTTGATAAGCAACTTTTATTTTCTCTTGTGTAACAATGTCATACATATCCCCACAACACACCATAATAAGATTATAAGAGTTCCTGGGGGGTGGGGGTGGGATGAGATGTTGAAACCAATTATGATTCTTATGTTAAGACTATATATTCCGGGCAGGCCCGGTGGCGCACTGCTACAGTGCGCCGCTTGGAAGCGTGGTGGCGCTCCTGCCGAGGGTTCGGATCCCACATACAGACCAGTTCCCGCTCACTGGCTGAGCGAGGTGTGGGAGCAACACCGAGGGTTGCGATCCCGTTGCCGGTCCTGGTCCGGTACGGGCGCGACACTGAGGGTTGCGATCCGTTGCCGGACACGAAAAAAGACAAAAAGGAAAAAAAAAAAAGACTATATATTCCAAGTTTATATTTAGTGACATGGAAAGATATTTATAATATGTTTTTAGTAATAGACAAGTTGTAAGATAGTACCAATAATGTGATTCCATTTTGCCACTATATATGATATATTCCAAGTTTATATTTAGTGACATGGAAAGATATTTATAATATGTTGTTAGTAATAGACAAGTTGTAAGATAGTACCAATAATGTGATTCCATTTTGCCACTATATATGCATTGGGGAAAAAACACCTAAAAATATATATTCTCAAAATTTAATAGCGGTGTGTTCTGAGTAATATTATTATTATTGATTCCTTTTACTTTTTGCTTTGTTTTCTAATGTATCTTTCATACTCATGGATTTCTCATTTACAAAGAAAAGGAAATACTTTCATCTGCTTCTGGGATGGTAGAATGATCTACATAATCTGATCTCAACATTTCTGCAAGTAGGAGCTCCTCCAAGATACTCAAAACTGTGCTAGCATGTAATAAGGAGGTGACAGAAAAAACAGGAGACTTGCTTCCTTTCCTTTCCTGTTCAAGTCTCAGCAGAAGCAAGTATTGGATTCAGTAATCAAATTACTGAAAAAAATATAAAATCAAGAAAAAGCATATATGAAATTATATAAAATTGTCTCAAAAGTAAGTAGAAACCTCTATTCTTGAATAGATTCTTTTCAAAACAGAGAAAAAAAAAGTCTGGAAAGCTGGAAGGAGTATTTCTGGCTAGCTGGGTAGCAGAGCTGCAGGTTTCAGGATCTGACACACCTGGGTTTGATTTCTGTCCCCACCACTTCTGAGCAGGTTGCTTACCGTCTCTGAGTCCCAGTTTTCTCTTCTATAAAATGAGGATAATAAGGACTACCTCAAAGAGATTTTAGGAAACGTAAGTCAGAATCTGTACTGACAGAGTTTATCACGTTGCCATAAACCATCAGTAAATATGCGCCACAAAAATAATCACTATTATTGGAGAAGTGCTTTCCTGTTATCCCCTTCAGATTCATGCAATGGCCAACACTATGCCCTTCCCTAAGCCCGCTTCTCATATGACAGGTCCCATCCTAGAACCATTGGCATTAGTGTATAGGGGAAGCCATTTCTCTCCTTTCACCAACATTTCCTTTGGGGAAAACTGAAGGCAATATATTCCACACCTATCATAAGCAAATGCCACTGGTTTAGTACACTCAGAGGAAAGGGGAAAAAAAGAACACAAAATTGGAACTATTTAAAATTAAATCTAATAGCAATGTTAATTAGGAGTGGTAGAATGATCAACATAATCTGCTCTAAACATTTCTATTACTTTCTCCGAAAATCAGAGAAAGTAATAGAAAGGTCAGTGTATAAAGCAAGATAGCAGGTTGTGAATTTTATTCAAGCCAATTTAGTCATGCACATTTCCTGGGTTCTTTCTGGTAGGCGATGACAGTCCCCGAAGAAGTGTGAGATGGGTAAGAGGATTTCATTGCTACTCCGACACAGCACAGCTTTGCTCATGAAAACCACCCCAAGCCCAATCCTTCCACACATTCAGATACTTATTAAATAATCATTAATTATGCAAATAAGTCTCAACACACTTCATATGATCTGTTCTGTAAACTTAGTGACCTTTTAGGCAATTCTAAGATGTGACCATACTCTAGAAGAAGATTTCTGTGACCCTTTCAGTTGGCTCCAGGCAAACAGTAATCCTCTTAAACCAATGACTAAACTCAGGGTTACCTGAGGCTTCAGATCCTGTACCTAAAGGCACTGCTACAGACAATACTGGATTATTAATCCTTGTTCATGCAAGGAGAAGGAACTGGGGTGGGAAATCTTTTAAATATTTGGCCAATTCACTGGTTTTGTATACTTTAACTTCACAGTTCACAGTGAGAGCCCATATCTGACATTAAATATACTAAGTAACAAGCCACTAATTTCACCAATAATAACCCGTTGTTGACATTCACTATGTTAATTAACATTATCTTGGGTGTTGGTTGGAATATGGATAGTTTACTACACACTTTGAGGTAGCCATCACTGGAGTGTGGCCTGAATGATAAAATGTTGGCCTACCATCTTTGGAAATGGATTTTTGATTAAAATAACTATCTTTTTCTGCTTTTTTTTTTTTTTAGTAAATTTTTTTTATTTATACATGTTTATGGGGTACAGAGTTGACTATCAGTATTTGTGTACAGTATGTGATGATTAAATCAATATTATTAGCATGTTCATCATTACAAATCATAATTACTTCCTGTGTCCCTCACCCAGTCCCTCCTTATGTCCCTACCCCTCTGCCTTTCTCACCTCTATTAACTATAGGTCTGTTCTCTCCTTCTGAAACTAAACATTAAACTAGTTGGTATATACAGAATACTCTACTCTCTATATACCAAAGTACTATAGAGTACTGTATTAATGGAATGGAAATGAATGAAATTTAATGCATCTGAATTAATTAGAAATGAGCCCCTCTATATATGGGCTCTGCTAGACACTGGGGGAGGGTAAAAAGTATAAACAAGTACTTAGATACCTGGGCATTCATTATACCATCTTCGGTAACTCTAATTCATTAACCTAGAGGTAGATATCATTGAATTGTTCATCAATTGTTTCCAGACTCTTGTTAAATGGTCTTTGCATCTGGATTCGTTTTCTAGGGTCTGATTTGTCATTTCGCCAGAATTCTCACTTTCCTGAGATAACAATGGATAAAGCCTGTTTGTAAATTTATTGTTTAATTGATATCTCCTTACCTGTTCGCTAGAAATCTGAAAAGAAATCAGCCATTTTTTGTCTCAATCCAAGAACCCTATAGAGACTGAAGCCTGACCCCAAAGACAAAAATACTGTCTTTAAATTCTGCCCCAGCTAAGATCAATTTTATGGTTAAAATGGGTTTGGAGGGCCAGCTCCGTGGCGCACTCGGGAAAGTGCAGCACTGGGAGCGCAGCGTCGCTCCCAATGTGGGTTCGGATCCTATATAGAAATGGCTGGTGCGCTCACTGGCTGAGCGCGGTGTGGGCGACACCAAGCCAAGGGGTTGCCATCCCCTTACCGGTCACGAAAAAGACAAACAAAAAAAAAAAATGGATTTGGATAATCTCAGTAAAGTAACAGGACTATTACTTACATTATATCTTTCTATGTAAGAATTTAAGTTTTGTGTGTGTTTACCCCTTCTCTCATTTTTTATCATTTATGGATGTTCTAAAACTATAAACGAGCAGTTATAGAATGTAGCCTCTTCTTTTCACACCATGTTAACACATGTGGCTACTGGGCTAGTTAGGCTACTGGGCTCTAAGTCAACTACAATTTTATGTACTATTTGTTGACCATTTATTATGAGCCAGACCTTTTGTTAAGTATTTTACAGATATGTCATTTAATCCTCACACCTTTTGAAGGGGTTTTTATTATTTCTATTTTACAGACAAGATACTGAGGTATAAGTGGATTGAGCCACTTGCCAAAGTTACACAGCTGGTGAATGATGGAAGTTATTTTAACTCAGGGCTCTGCCTCATGACCAGTCCTCTAACTACTTTATCTTACACTGTGACAAGTCTTCTTCCTCATACTAAGACCATACAGAGTCCTCTTGACCACAGTGTAACTACTGTTTACAACTTAAGTCAACCTCAAGGCAGGAGCCCTTTTTTAACACCCAGGTCCAAGTTTATGATTTAGTAAATTATGAGCCAGTAAAGTGACATTCTCTAAAGACATTATTTTTTAAAACTCTTTTTTGTTGGTTTTATTTCTATGATTACCTCAAAAACCTATCTCGTAAAACTTTAATTTCTTTGTATTATTGAATAAATAACAAATTAACATCTCAGACATTCACCAGGTAATCCTGCCTGCAGGTTAGGCATCCCTGTGGCCCTGTTCCACAGTGATCTTTAGGGAGGGTATGGATACCCCTTGTAGAGCAGCTGAAGTCTGATCCCTGCTACTTGCCCTTAATTCCTGCAATAGTGGAGGCAACTCCAATGAGAAAGAAAGAGTATAATTGCGAGAAATAAAGGAATGGGGAAAGGCTTTCTTTTTTTATTTTAGAATTCTAAA
>NW_007729025.1:104737-115231 GCF_000696425.1 Galeopterus variegatus
TGCAAAAGGATGTTCTTTACCAGACATCCTTTCAAGGACATAGCAGCTCAGAGGCTCTGTCAGGCCCCACAGAAGGCTGAGACTTGCCACCAGTGCCTCCTTGCACTTGGAAGTGCAGGTGGAGAGATTTTAAAAAAAAATTGACATGCAATTGATTGTACACATCTGTGGGGTACTGCATTGAATATTAATCCCTGTGTGCAACATGTGATTCGCAAGTCAGGATAATTATTATATTCAACATTGCACAATGTAATAATTTTTTGTGGTCCTTCACCAACTTCTCGTTAAACTCCTATCCACCGATATAGAGTGCTGCAGTCTTCTTGGTTTGTACTCAGTGATACATGGCATATGTTTTCCTTACCTGCAGGTGATAGACTATTAAAATGAGATGAAGTGGTAGAGGAGCTTTAGAAGGAAAAGGCAAGTTGCCTTAGAGTTTGAAATTCCTTAGACAGGTGCCCATAGTCATACCAACCAGATTCCTAAGTAAACTGTGCCTGACAATGCTCTCATGTCTTTGCTCAGCCTGGGAGGTCTCCCCACCTTCTCAGCTGGGGTAATTCTAGTGCACTAACCCAATTCAAATATCTCCTCCTTCCTAGACTTTCCTCTGCAGCCCTCTGCCATGACCCTCACTACTACCAGAGGGCAAAATCAGCATTAATGTCTCCTTTCTACAAGCATCCACAGCACATTTTTTTATATTGCTAATACAGAATGCTTCATAATGCCTTATGGTTGGCCAGTTTATTTTTCTTGCCCCCCTCTATAATCTATTTTTGCCACTGGGAGCTTTTAGCAGGGAAAAGGTAGGGAGAAGAGGGGCACGATACTGATATTTATTCAGGCATCATCTGTAATAGGTGCTTTCAGTTATGCTACCCTACATTAGCAGCAAATAGTCTCAATTGCATGCAATATTATCTCCACTTTTTAATGGAGGAAGTGGAATTTCAGTGAGGTTATAAAATTGTATCAAAGTAGCACAGCTTTTGCTATGAACTGAATTGTATCCTCCCCAAATTCATATGTTTAAGCCTTAACCTCCAATGCAATGGTATTTGAAGATGCAGTCTCTGGGGAGTAATTAAGTTTAGATAAAGTCATGAGGTTGGGACCCTTATGATGGTATCAGCCCTTATGATAAGAGATATGAGACAGCTCTCTCTCTCTGCCGTCTGAAGGCAGCCATCTTCAAGCCAAGAAGAAAGCCCTCACCAGAACCTGACTGTGCTGGCACCCTGATCTCAGACTGCCAGCCTCCAGAACTGTAATAACTTTCTGTTGTTTAAGCCACCCAGTCTGTGACATTTTGTTGTGGCAGCCAGAGCTGACTAATACAGCTGTTGAACACCAGAGCCAACTTAAATCCTTTTTTTCCCTGTAGTACTGTGATGCATCTCAAGATGTGAACTGTTCACCATTTGTCTCTATGATTCCAGTTTTTAGCAGAGTGATGAATATAGTAGACAGAAATAAGACAGATAGATGTAGGATGTTGAATGAATGAATAAGTGGATGATTACAGACAGAAAGATAAGCATTTACAGCTGAACTTTCACAATTCAGGCATAGACCAGTTTACAGAAGTTTAGTTCAGGGCAAACTATTTCTGATTGCCATACAGCAAATCTGTGCAACTCTCTAGGTTGCAGAGAATTTACCTGCGTGATCTGGGCAATGTATAGAATATCATAGGCTTTTGTGGAGCTATTTTGATTAAGAAGACAAGTTTTTCCTTAGGAACCATTTGGGAATGCTGGGAAGCTACATTAACCTTTTGAGGTTACTGCTTTTATTAAAGAAATCATGCTTTGAAAGTATAAACACAGGAGGGATGGGTTATACATGGAGAGTTAGGCTCAATTAAGGAGTCATTTTTAGAGCAATGACTATTACAAGATTTAGCTACAGAATCTTATTCAAATCAGAACTTAAATCTTTTTTAGATGAATTTCCAGAAAGTATAGTGCTCATATATACTAAATTTAAGTATTTATGTGAGTTTTGACAAATATGAGTTTCTTCTTTATTTCATCACTTTATAATTTTTTAATTTGTAAAAGTGCAAATTATGAATATTAAAAAAGTTTCTAACATTCTTTGCATTGGTGATATAGTTGCAAACCTAATGACCTGTCATCTATCCCCAAAACAGGCCAGGGATCCAGGGAAAAGTAATGCTTCCTGTCATCTGCAAGTTGGAGGCGTAAGCAGTAGCGAACAGATCACTGAAGTTCCTTTCAGTTTTTAATCCAGGGAGTCTACTTCTACAGTTGTAATAGTCAAAGTCAGAAGAGAGGAATCTGTCCCCCACACTCCCTAGTCTGATGAAATTCTACTCCATCTGCAAAACTCACTTCAGACAGCTACTGATTCCTTGGCACTACCCCACATTCTCTCTGCCATATCCCTCAACTCTATGCCCACGGGTTGGAATCAGAATGAATTTCCCCCTTCAAGAGGCATCCACAGCATTTTGTTCATATTACTATTATGGAATGAATCAGAGTGTATCCTGTAAGGTGGAATTCTAGTGACATTCATTTCTTCTTGTCCCCACCCTTTCATCAGCTCTGTCCATACTGGGAAGTGCCAGGAAGTTACCAAGAAGCTATTCACCATCAGGTTTAATCACCCTGAGGTAGCAAATGAGTGATTCTCAGTCTGCTTTCTTTCTTTAATTTTATTTTTCAGTTTACAAAGTAAATTCACATATTTTTGCTTATTTTAGTATTATACTAGTCCAGAGAGAATGATATCACTATTCCCATTTTTTACAGAAGAGGAAATTGAGGCTCAGAATGGTGTGTCCAAGGACACATGGCTATTGCATCAGACAGGATTGTCTAAGTTATGGTCAAGTAACAAGACTTCTAAAATGTGTGCAATAATTTCTTTTATTTTTGATTGATTTTTTTAGTTGACATATAAAATTGTATGGATTTACCATGTAGAATGTAATGTTTTGAAATATATATCCACTGTGGAATGGTTGAATCTTGCTAATTAGCAAATACATTACCTCACATAGTTACCATTTTTGTAGTGAGAACACACAGTATCCACTCTCTTAGCATTTTTCAAGAAAGCAATATGTTGTCATTAACTGTAGTCACCATGCTGTACAATAGATCTCTTGAACTTATTTCTCCTATCTAACTGAAATTATGTATCCTTTGACCAACATCTCCCCAACAACTCCTCCCGCTAACCATCTCAGTATCTGGTAACCACCATTCTGTTCTCTAATTCTATGAGATCAACTTTTTTAGACTCTACATATGAGTGAGATCATGCAGTATTTATTTTTCTGTGCCTGGCTTATTTTACTTAACATCATGTCTTTCAAGTTGATCTGTGTTATCACAAATGGCAGGATTTCCTTCTTTTCCATGGCTGAATAATAGTCCACTGTTTATGTATACCACATTTTCTTTATCCGTTCATCCACTGATGGACACTTGGGTTGATCCCACATCGTGGTTATTGTGAATAATGCTGCAATGAATGTGGGAGTGCAGGTGTCTCTTTGGCATAGTGATTTCATTTCCTCAGTCTGCTTTCTTAAACTGAAAAAGCACAGAGTAGAAATTATTTCATGTTTTTAAAAATTGAAATGGCATAGATTAGCATTTTAAAAGAATTTTTAAAGAATATAAAAGATTTTAAAAGAACATAAATTTCAACATTAGCCCATTCTTGATTATAAAATACATAAATTTTTCTTCCTTTTTAGAGTGATTGTTTACACTATGGTTTATTTTGTAATTACATTCAATCTTGTTTTAATTTAATAGTAATTTTGATTCTGTCACATTTCTTATAATTCCAGTCATATAAGCATTAAGGGAACCAAATTTCATAATCTTCTCGATGCCATTTGTTCATTTCATTAGCTCTAATATTTAAAATACCACCCTCAAGTCGAAGGTATACCTATTCCCCAATGTTCATCGCAGCACTCTTTACAACAGCTAAGAGTTGGAACCAGCCCAAATGTCCATCATCAGATGAGTGGATATGGAAAATGTGGTATATCTGCACAATGGAATACTGCTCTGCTCTAAAAAAGAATGAAATACTGCCATTTGCAATGACATGCATGGACCTAGAGAGAATTATATTAAGTGAAACAAGTCAGGCACAGAAAGAAATACCACATGTTCTCACTTATTTGTGGAAGCTAAAAATAAATAAATAAATACACAAAAAACCAGGGGGAGGGAAGAAGACACAACAATTACAATTCCTTGAAGTTGATATGACAAGTGAACAGAAAGGACATTGTTGGGGGGGGGAAGAGGGAGGAGGGAGGGAGGTGTCAGTAATGGGCCACAAGAATCAACCACATTGTATATTGACAAAATAAAATAAGAGAAGGAAACTAAAAAAAAAAAAGAAAGAAGAAAAAAAATTGAAAGCCATCCAAAATACAATAGCAAGTATTTACTTAACTGTGGAGCATTCATACAATGAAATATTATGTGATGATTTAAAATGGTTGTATAAAAACTATTTAAAGAAAATGAGAAAAGATTAGTTAAAATGAAGGATATAGTAATTGCAGTCTCATTTGGAATTTAACAACAATTCAAATACTTAACCATAATTACTCTAAATGATGAGATTACAAAGGATTTTTGTTTTCTTCTGGCTTATCTGGTCTTCAATATTTTATCATTAAAAATATTTTACTTTGATAATAATTTTAAAATAAAAAAATAAATAAATAAATTGCTAAGTTTAATTCTAAAAAAAAAATAAAAAAACACACAAAAAACANAAACTATTTAAAGAAAATGAGAAAAGATTAGTTAAAATGAAGGATATAGTAATTGCAGTCTGATTTGGAATTTAACAACAATTCAAATACTTAACCATAATTACTCTAAATGATGAGATTACAGAGGATTTTTGTTTTCTTCTGGCTTATCTGGTCTTCAATATTTTATCATTAAAAATATTTTACTTTGATAATAATTTTAAAATAAAAAAAATATAACAAGGAAAGAGATATTAAATGGAAAGCAAAGCTTGTATCTCATTTCTCCACTTCTAACATTTAATCTAGTTTATGAGAGTTAATAGCATAATTTCCCAAGTTGGCATTAATGAATTTGCACTAAAAGTTATTGTGACTATTTTCTTTCAATTTTGATGAATGTTACCTTTTATTCCCAGTAATAAAAACAACAAGAAATCAAAAAAATAAAAAAATACCACCCTCAAGGAACAATCCAGAATAAGAATTATACAGGGTCATGTGAGCTTTCCTGTCAGCTTCTTAACCTGCAAGCTGAGAATTAGCAGTCCTCAGTTCACATGTGGAGACCGGTGTTGTCAAGAAACCATTGAATATCTGTAACAGTGGTAAGAAGAAAATCAGGTCTTACACATACATTCTCTCCTCTAAAACTTTAGTGTTCTCCCCATTGAAACTTTACTTCCTTTCATGACTATTCATATAATTCTATCTTGCAAAAAATAAAAGAAAATTATGTCCGCCTCCAAAAATACACACGGCTTACATATCTCAATCTTGTTCTCAGTTCCATAAATGCATCTGTGTGTGTGTGTGCATGTACTTAAATCCTAATCAAATAGCCAATATTTTTTAAAGATATAAATGTGAAAAATAGATGTAGAATTAAAGCAGATAGGAATCTCATAACAGAGCTATTAAGGGACATAGCTAAAAGATTAAAGGTAAATATATATTATGTGACATGGTAATAAGGTGGTCAGGCACTGCTGAAATTAAGTTGAAATGTAATATAGAGAGATGAAAGGAAATTAAATATGAAACCCTGAGATACTTATTAAACCATCAGTGGGAATCTAGATGATGATGTCACAACTAGGAGAGGAAAGACGACCGTGCAAAGTTGGATGAGATCCAGTTTGCACTGTAGATTTATGCAGTTAATTTTGTCCCCTGACTGCATTCAGATGAGCATTTCTCCTCGACATACACCAAGAAAATTGCTGCATTATAGCTGTGTTAATGGTAATCAGCATGTTAATGAGCACCAGAAGGTCGTTACAGCAAAGAGAGGTTCAAAGATGTATAACCTAGAGGAAACAAGAACGTAATTCTTCAGGGAATGCAAGTGTCTTGTTTGTAGGTCATAGATTATTTGTTTTGGTCACTGCATTGCACAGGGAGTTTAATTTAAGCAGAAAAAAAAAATAAAGGTTTTGAATTGTGAGAGCACCCCAGCTTAATTAAGAAAAGTAACACTGAATAGCTTTGAATTGGTGGTAAAACATAGAATTCTTCTTAGGATAGTACTAAATAGTGCTGTCCAATGTGAAATTATATCTGTGGTTAGGCAAAACGTGAGGTTTTTATTTGTATTTATTTTTTAAGTCAGAAGGTGCTTCAGGGCTCTCTGGCAAGGACAAGATGAACATATCAGGGTGAAAAAGGTAACGTTCAGAAATTAAGTCACAGTATGTGCAAACAATTTCAGAGTCTAAGCCTTCTGAGAGAATTAGGAAATATTTCATTGTTTACTTCAGATGTGTATTTCGGCTTCAAAAGGTTAAGTATTTATTGATACTGACAAAGGAGAGCATTCAGTCAATAATACCACTGTTATTGCTTATTAAAAAGCTCAGGGATGTAAATGCTGTGCAGAGTTTAGGTTAAGCTAGGTAGTGAAGTGTTCCCCGGGAACTCCCCAACACCACCAAGGATTCAGGGAGCAACATTAGCTCATCAATTCCTATACTCTTTCAATAGAAACAAAATCATAATATCACTTGCTTAAATCATTATAGAGATTCTATGTTTTTGTTTAATGAGTACCTTTAAATACACTGTTTTGCTAATATGCTCTTTGGGTAGGTTTTATAACCAAAGAACGATGCCTTAGAAATAAACAATGCTAATAATTTGCATATCCCTTGTCTGCTAGCACATGAAATTTGTCACAGTATTTCAAATGAATGTTTTTCCCATCCCAAAAAGGGCAAATAAAATGGCTCCACATATAGCTAGATAGAAGATAAATGGATAAAGACATATATACATACATATACATACATATAGTTGATAATGGAATATAATGTAATGACCCCAATACCTCTTCAGATTAGATGTCCATATTTTTCATATTTACCAGTTTCCTCAAATAAATACCTTCCTTTGTGATGTCAGGAACTTGCTTTGTTCTGACTTCTCAAGGTTAAACACCGGAAGGCCTAACCCTAAAACCTTCTCACTACAAAGGAAAGCATATGTATGTACATGTATGTGTATATATCTGTATCCGTCTATCTTCTATCTAGCTATACATGTTCAATAATTTATTAATATAAGGGTATGGTGTTGAGGAAATAGAATTTAAAAACAAAATCTTCTTCCACCCACAAAACATCTCCACAAAGGTAATAGAGACAGAAATCAGTTTTATTGTTGAATAAGTATCAGACCAGAATGTGATGTGCATCACAGGCAGTCCACTAAGAGATTGCAAAAACAGTAAAGAATTTCACGCTTTTATTTAGCTAAGCAGGTACAACCCATTACATACACGTTCTCAAAATAAACAGTAACTAGTCTTTAAGAGGACTTGAGAGGGCCGGCCCGGTGGCGCACTGCTACAGTGCACCGCTCGGGAGGGAGCGCGGCGGCACTCCCGCCGAGGGTTCAGATCCCACATGCAGACCGGTTCCCGCTCACTGGCTGAGCGAGGGGCAGGCACAGCACCGAGGGTTGCGATCCCGTTGCCGGTCCCGGTCCTGTACGGGTGCGACACTGAGGGTTGCGATCCATTGCCGGACACGAAAAAAGACCAAAAAAAAAAGAGGACTTGAGAAAACCATTTGTAACACTGTTCATCCTAAAGGCACCTGGTAATTGGGGTCGCCACCTGTGTTAGCTGAGTGGCAGCTTTATCCAGAGGGGAAAAAAACTTCTTGTATCTTTCTTGACTTAGAATATGGCACCCACCTAGTTAGGCTTCTTCTGTCCCAAAGAAACCAGTTGCTAGCTCCCTTTATGATTAATGTCAAAGAGATGGTTCCCAAGTCCTTCAGAGAGACATTCCTAGGTCATAAAGCTGATAGAAGACCTATCAAGTTTTCAGAAGGATTTATATACATTTCAGAGATGAGAAAGCATGTGCAATTACAAGTTTTCTAAGGTAAATGCTTTGAGAAAAAGGAGGGGAAGGGAATCTCTTCCCTCATTTTCAACAGAAAATTAAGACTCTTATTTTTAATTTGAATTTGTCCTTACATTGGGCAGCACTTATTTTAACTCAAAATAACCACACTGGGTTCACTGAGGTTTTGGTGACTTGTCCTGATGGAAGGTCTCAGCTGAAGCTGTTCTGGTTCAGAGAACTGGAAATCCTCCCTGTCTGAGCTCTCTCCCTCTGCATGGGAGTTTTTGGTTATAGGAGTTCCCTAGGTGTCTAGCCCAGTGCTTCTCAAACTTCAAGGTGTACGGGAATCACCGGGCATTCTGTTGGCATGTAGATCCGGCCTCAGAATCTCAGGGATGGGGCCAGGATTATGCAATTCTAACCTGCTCCCAGCTGCTGCTGCTACTGCTGCTGGTTGGAGGCTGCAGTCTCAGTGACAAGCAACGGCTGCTGCCACAGCCTGGCTCAGCAGCTGTACAGGCATAAAACCCCAGCCCTCACCAGGTACGTGCCCTGGATTACATCATTCAGCCTCTTTAATTTCAGAGGGGAAAGGGGACCCCACAAATAAACAAATGTTTTACTGAGAAAGCTAAATAATAATAATTATTATTATTATTTTGTTCCAGGGTTCAATCTCTGTCCCAGCCTGCAAAAAAAAAAAAAAAAAAAAAAAAAAAGTAAAATCTATTTTTTGGAATGGTAGAGACACAGAGACTTAAAGGGGTCTTAAAGCACAACAATTTAGCCCCAAAAGAGAGACACATCCTGTCCTTGCATACTTTTGGCTTACATTTTTAAGATACAACATTCTTAAATCACTGTTGGATAACTCATAATTGTATATGTGGAGATGCAAGATGCAATCTGCTTCCTTATACTTGTGACCTATTGGGCCTACTTATGTCACCTGGAACAAAAGAACAAAATAAAATAGAAAGAACTAATATCTCTATAAGACTTTAGAACTTATAAAGCAATTTTATGTTGATTATCTGATTTTACCAACATAACTCTTTATATATTTGTAGCCAGCATTTTCATCACCACTTATCTTAAGACATATCTTTGTCTTATCTTGTATAGGTGAAACTCCCCAGTGTTTCCAGACCTCTCATCCCCTTGGCTTCCTTCATTTATACTCACTATAGTTTTTAGTGACACTATTTAATTGGGTACAAATTAATGGCAGTTAAAGAATTAAACCTTATCTCAGAAAATATTTCACATTAAAGACTTCCTTAGCATGAACACTTCCTTTTGTTAACTTAATATACTACATCAGTAATAAGTACTCCCTTTTATAAATAGGAATGGATAAAATATTCTCATAGAACAGAATAGGGATCATATAGATGCGTTGAACATTTATCTCCTTTTTCTAAGCAGATATCTTGTAAACATGTTTCTTTTGTATGTGTCATACTACACTAGAGGAACCAGTACTTCAATAAAGAAGAAACCATGTTTATGAAAACCCTTACTGTCCCAGAAGTCTACTTCATGCCACAGACAACATTGAGGGGGCATGTCTTAGTCCATTCAGGCTGCTATAACAAAAGACCATAAACTGGGTAGCTGATAAACAACAGGAATTTATTCCCAATTGTTTTGGAGGCTGGAAAGTCCGAGATCAAGGTGCCAGCTGATTTGGAGTCTGGTGAGAGTCCACTTCATGGTTCATAGACAGCTATATTTTCACTGTAATGTCACATGGCAGAAGGGGTGACAGTCTCTCTTAATGCCTTTTTTATAAGGGCAATAATCCCATTTGTGAGAGCTCCAGGCTCATGACCTAATCACCTCCAAAAAGCCCCACCTCTTAATACCATCACCTTGGGGGATAGAATTTCAACATACTAATTTGTGAGGACACAAATATTTAGGTCATAGCAGCTTGAAATGTTAACTCACACTTTATCTTTGTTGGTTCAGGCTCTCGGATAGGCTAATGCTGCCTCTGCTTCTATCCCAAATATAGCTTCCACATAAAAAGAGGAAGGGATATGTGGCTCTATGACACTAGCAGAGGATGCAGACTGGCACTAGCCAACATGCAAGGCTTGGGTATGCCCTGGTTGGCACCTGCACTTCTCTGATGAGAAATCCTGGGTCCACCTGTTGAGGGGGAGTCCTGCTGGTGGTGAACTTGTGGTTATTCTTTTAGCTCCTGGGAAAACTCTGTATCTTCATTATGTCTGCTATCCAGTCCTTTGGCTCATGATCCACTCAGTCTCCCAAGACAAGTCAAATGTGTGTCAACTCAGATTCTATAGTGGATGGAAACTAAAAGGCCTCAAGAGTTCTGGTCAAGATGGAGGAATAGACAGTC
>NW_007729025.1:115283-138383 GCF_000696425.1 Galeopterus variegatus
TATAGTGGATGGAAACTAAAAGGCCTCAAGAGTTCTGGTCAAGATGGAGGAATAGACAGTCCCCAGACTCACTCTATCCCACAAATCAACCAATTTACAACTATAAAAATGTAACAACAGTCTAGCTGGCGCTGCTGGAGCTCAGGGGAAGAGGAGGAGAGACCTATGGAGTTCATGAAGGGGGAAAAGCCACAATGAGAGAAAAAAAAAAACTGCTTGGAGCATTTCAGGCTGAGGCCGCTTTAATGCTGGAGCTGCTGAGCACATGGAGCAGGAGCCAGCAGAAGCTGCAGCTGTGCTCTCAGATGATGGAGTTACTTGGAAGCAGCAGTGGAGAAGAGGGCCTTGGTGGCCCCCTGGACAGCAAGACCACTAATAGGGTTCTCGTGGACCCATGCAAGCATGAGGAGCCAGAACAGCTGAAAATGGGGAGCCATTCAGAGGCTGGTGAGTCATCGCAAGAGACAGACACAGAGCCTGTCCCATGGGAAGTATTTGGAGCACTGGCAGTGGGGGTGATGGGCCCACCAGAAGAATAGGACACAGCAAGAACAGCCGATCCACCCCCCAATCAGCACAGGACCACTCAGAGGAGATTGGTCGGGAATGCAGAAGTGCATGGGGTGCAGTTTGATGAAAAGATTCAGGCCCAGAACAGAGTTTCTACACAACCCAGCTGCATTTGGTCTCTGGAGAGCTGGATGTACCTATAAGATCAACCAATAAACCCTGAGCTGCACAAAAAGTCTTCCCTAAGGAAACAACAGCAAAACAGCAATTTAGCTCAACCACACAGCTTAAGTACTGGTCCCCACAGGAAGTTCCTCTGTTTTAGAAGTAAGCAAAGGATAAAAAATTAGTTTTGGCCCAAGCACACCACCAGCACCTCAGGGCCCCACCCAAGGGCCCAGGGTATGGAGCTTTGGACTGGATCCCTCCCACAACCAGGCACACTGCCAGCACCAAGGAGCATGCCAAAAATGTAACCTCCATGTAGGCCAGCCACCACAATAACCATGGCTGCCGCAAGTAGCTAGATGCCACAACCACCATGCAGATGGTCTGCCAGCCACTGGAGTGAATTGACACAAGGAGAGTCACCAGCAGAGACCAAAAAAAAAGAAGAGGATGTCTCTCTCCACAAAGCCCTTCCAGAGTGACAGAAGAAGCATCTGCTCTATGATAATATTGGGGGACCTGAACAACCTCTCAGCATTAGACAGATCATCTAGGCAAGAAATCAACTCTCAGCATTAGACAGATCATCTAGGCAAGAAATCAACAGAGTAACCATTATTCTTTCAGAGGGAGAGAAGAAATCTAGGGTTATCAGAAGGGGGAGGAAGGAGGTAGAGGGGGATGGGGAGAGATCAGACAAGGAGCATAAAGAATAAGTACAGTTTGTAGCGATATCCACGCTAGTAATACTAGTAATATTGATCAACATATGTCTGCATTGAATCCCCAAAATACGTATAATCAATTATGACTCAATGAAAAAAAACTGTACAGTTATAAATAGATAGATAGATAGATAGATAGATAGATAGATAGATAGATAGATAGATAAAGCCTCAAGAGTGCCAGTTAGATCTTTGTTCTGTCTGACCATACTGCTACTCTCCTAATAAGGCTTTCTGCGGAGCAGTGTCTTTCCAGAATTCCCAATGGGAGAGTGGGAGGTAGCACTGTTCCCTGACACTTAATGTCAGTGCCCCTTCCCACACTACACTACCACTGCTACTTGTCCAAAACGAACCCGAGAAGGGGATACCAATGACATCTCACTCTCCTCTCTCCTTCCCACATTCTCCTGAGGCCAAACAAGACTATGTCTTCTCCACTTCCTTCTCCAGCCTGAACCTCCTTTACCTGAAACTCTGTGACAACACATGCTAGACCTGCCTAATGGCATACTAAAGGAAGGAATTTATGTCATAAGACTGTGCTCTTGCTGTAAAATCCTATTTTATAGGGCAAGAATCTAAATATTACCTTCCTTTTTGCATTTTGGGCAGGCACTTTTCACTGTCTCTTCAAATACTTCCTTCCTTTTTCCTTCCCACAAGAAGCCTGATTTGTTAACACACAGCCATAGGCACTAGGGAAGACCAAATTCCTCCCTAATGAGTTTGCTGATCTTGTCTGCCAATGACGCCTGGAACTGTGGGACCATGAGTGTTCCTAGACATAGAGGAAACAGGTGACACTTAGAATGGTGGAGCAGACAGATGAGAAAAATGATTCCTTGGTGGTGGTGCTCATCTACTGAATTAACCAAACCTGGAGGTGCCCTAACTTGGAACTGCTTATGTGAAATAATTTGCCTCATTGTTGAAGCCACTTCTACTTGAGTTTTTTTAGTTGAAATTGAAAGTCTTCAAACTTACATGCTGTCTTTCTGTAACATTCCTAATCTTCTCCAAGGCAGATGAATAACCTGGCTAATTTAGGCAAAATATCAAAGGAAACTACCAATACTAATCAGATGAACCCTTGGAATAATAGGCTCAGAAGTCCAGAATTCCTCTCTCATTTATATTCTCCCCACCACAGCCCTAGCTTTGTATCTCCTCATCATTTCTCCTAGCAAGGTGGAGCAACTGGTCTGCCTGCCTCGCATCTCAACCACCTCTAATCCCTCATCTCCACCAATTGTGGAGTTTCTTACTAAATCACACATCTCCTTCTTAAAACTCTTGTGACTCTCCATTGTCTCCACAATCAAGTCCAACCTACTGTGCATGGTCCACAGAGCTCTTCGTCACCTGACCCCTGCCTACTTCTGCAGCTTCAGTTTCTGCCCATTACTGCCTGGCATTCTGTGCCCTGATCACCCCAAATCTGAAAGCTGCTGAATTCACTCGGCCATTTCTTGCCACCTCTGTTTTTCTTAGGTGATATTCTGAGTGCTTGGGGTCAGCTTCCCCATGTGTTTAAAGACTGATAAGCCCTCACTCATCCTTCCTGACCCACTGAAGCCTCACTGCATCCAGAAAATTGCACTGAGAGTCTCAGGGAACGGGGGGCTCTGTTTCGTGCATTAACTGTACCTTGCCTGTGCCTCTTTTGTGGTAACTCTCACATGGAACAGCACTGTGTGCGCATCTGTTTCCCATATAGATAATGGATTTATTGGGAAACAAACTTTAGTGACTTTTGGATCTCCATGACTTAGCTCAGCTCTTGAGATACAAAGAAACAACCCACCATAGCACAGAATCTGACTGGGTTCGAATCTCAGCTCCACCACACCTTCATTATATAACTTTAGACAGGTAAGTTAACCTCACTGCACTTTCATTTTCTTACCTATTAAATGGAAAATATAACAATAACGTCACTGATAATAGTAATAATAATAGCATTGTTGTGAGGATTGAGTTTATTCACATACAAATATTTAGAACAGTGTTTGACTTATAGTAAACACCCAATAAATATTATATCTTATAATTAGTAGAATTATTGGCACTCAATAAATATTTGTGAACTATACTGAAGGTCTCCAGCTCAGCTACCCTTTAGTCTACTCTCCTCTCTAGGAAACTAAGTGGTTTTTGAAGTCATGGATTATAAGGGCAGTGATTTCTGTTCCCAAACATATTTATGCTACAGCCTATGATGCCCATGTCCACACAGAGGATTTATCTGGTGCCTTATGTTGTCAGGGACTTTGGATGCTGTGCACATTACCGCCTCTTACATATATCCCACAACAAACAATAAATCTATACATTTAATCTGAGCCCTGGTTCATCTTCTGCTTTTTGCTTAGGGCTGAGTTTGTGAGAGGCCCAAAGGATAAAAAGGTTAGTTGACAGAAAGTCATCTTTCTATCATGTCATGTGAAAGTCATGTAAAAGAATCCTAGCCTCTGCATCAAAATACAATACTACGAGCTGTGTAATCTTAGGACATCACGTGACCCGACTGAACCTCAGTTTCCATATGGAAAATGGAGGTCATAAAAACTACTCCACCTACCTCATAGAGCAGATACAAGAAATAGACACATTAGAGCACATTAATGTTTATTTGTCAAGCACCTGATAATTTACAAAGCAGAGATTTTCTAATTACATCATCAATAACTTTCTCTGAGCTCTGCATCATGAGTGTGACCCATGGAATCCTCCTGTAACACCCTCCAGGGACACCCCCTGTGGGAGACCTTGCATAGGACCCGACATTAGTGTCGTGTGTGTCTGAGTGCATGCACGTGTGTGTGTGTGTGTGTGTGTCTGCCTCATACATCTATCTATTTTCCATATTGTACCTCATATCTTGAGAAATCAAATTACTTATTATATTCATATCAGGAATAAAATAAAAGAATGTGTTCTAATGGCCACCAGACAGAGTAAAATTAGTTTCAAATGACTAGGAAAGAGCATAATGTTCTAGTTTACCAGAAACCAAGGAAACCCAGTATATCCAGCTGCAATTTTTCTTCTTTCTTATTCTTTCTTTGTGGTGAAGCTGAGAATAATGCCCTTAGGTTTTCCTCACTATATATGTAGATGGGGAGCAGAAAGGAGCTGCAGTGGTAAAGACTCAAAGGCGGCGCAATTAAAAAGACTAAGGATAATTTGTTAATCTTTTAACATAGGTTTTTTTTACTATCAAAGTCACCTCAGATCAACAATTTTACCAATGTAATTCAACAAAAATATTATCTTAGGCATAAGAAAATTCTATAGAAGGAAACATATTGGATGAAGTATTGCTCGTGGTATAATTTTAATTCTGAAAGATCTTGCTAAGAGGGCTTATTTAAATAGGTTCTCTCTGAGATGAATATTTAGGGGAAAAAATTCCTACAGGATGATTTATAGCAAAATTATATGAACAGAATGAAGGACAGAAGAATTTTATTAGAAAAGGGTCTCATTTCCACAAAATATAAATTATACCTTTTAGAAAATATATTGAATTTTATTAATATTCTGTAGACAGCCTGAAGTGTTAATCTCCACCCTATCTATAAGACTTTCATTATGATGTACAAGGTGTATTTACCCTTTAACCAAATAATTTTTGAGCAACTCAGTGGAGCCTCCAGTTTACATATTCTACAAAATATTTTCATTGCAGTTACAAAATTTATACTTTGTATTGCTAGAAACTTTTAATGATATACATGTGGGGGATATATATTTTATATACACATAGTTATGCTTTTAGTATTACCATGCAAGAACACATATTAATGATGAACTCATTTTATTTGATATCTGAGAATAATGTTTCTCCAACTGTCATTATTATTATTATTATAACTATTTTTAGTAAGAATACAATCAGTTTGAATTTTTTCAGTGCTATGATTAAGATTCTGCCTTGCCTCATTTTGAAATTTATAGTCAGAGGAACTACTTAGTGTGGACCATTGAATACTGTATTTCTGCCTCGTATTTGAAAGTGACTTCATTTAGACTTTGGTAACTAATATTTTTGACGAAGAAACTGACTTCTTATAATACAAAAAAAAAAAAAAAGATTATAAATCCTTTACCAGTCTCTATCAGCCATGAAAATTGAGCCTTTCTTAAGATGGTGACTTTATTGTAACTAATATAAGCAAACTGACCATTGGTGCAGTGTAAATTTCAGCAAAGACATGTTAGAATTTAGATTCTGTATTATTTGAAAGTAAAGACTGAGAAAGAGAATGAGGATAAAGCCAAGAGATTAAAGATAAAAGACTATACCCACTTGAAATTTTAAATAAATGTTAATATTAAATAATTTCTCTTAAATAAGTATACATAGCATAGAGCAATCAATGTATTTTACTCTCCTAGGACATTCAAAATAGAACACAGGATCCCTGTTCCATTTAAAATATATGTAAAATACACTATCGCAAAAATTATTATTCCCTATTTATGAAACAGGAACAGCCTGGCTCTAAAAGCTGGACCTGAGTTAAAAACAGAAGCCAAATCTCTCTCTCACCCTTTCAACCACCTCAAAAAAATATTTGGTTGATTTCTCATTGAGTGCCAGTCAAGGCCGTTCCATTAGCATCTTTATCAAGAGGAGAACATTGAAGACAGGTCTCTTTAAAGTACCTGGATATTTGAAACAATAATACCTTGGCATTTCACCCAAGCTCTTATATAAATGTGAAGTCCCAAATTTATATAAATGCACAGGAGGGAAATTTCTGGTATTTATTATTGGTCATTAAACATCTCTAGGTGATAAAATGGAAGTCTAAAGATACATTTTAGCAGAAGTATTTCTGGGCAACCCTCAGAACAAATGTTCAGATTCAAAAATCCACAGCCTCTCCATATGTAAAAAGATTTAAAACAAAACATTAGACCTGATAAGATCCCTTAACAAAGATCTACCCTCTTAGCATATACTTTAAGTATGCTAAGTATATTTTAAGTATATAACACAGTATTGTTAACTGTAGGCACTGTGCTGTATGTTAAGTGTTCTTATCACACACAAAAGTATTAATAATAATAAGTAAAGATGGTAGGAAGAAACTCTTGGAAACAATGGATATGTTAATGGCATAGATGGTTTCACAGGTATATACTTATCTACAAATCCATCAAGTTGTGTGCATTGAATATGTACAGCTTTTTGTATGTCAATCATACCTCAATAGAGTGGTTTTTAAAAATAAAATAAAATAAATTAAACCCAAAGAACTATCACATATGTCCCTAAAAGAATAAATGGGACAACAAAAAAAAACAAGATTTTAAAATTGTCTCTATCCACCTATATGAAAATAACAGCATCACTCCCTAACCATATTTTAGAGCTGTAAGAATTCTGATTCTAGATTCTCTAGTCTCTGATGCAGAATCTCAGAGTTGATGTTGCAAACTGAGTTGCTGTGACATGTCTAAGGTCACACAGCCAACCAATGGCAAAGCCAGGACTTGAACCAGGGTTTACCTATATCTATGTATATATGTTAACCTTCGCTGTTTTTCAGGAACACGGGGCTCAGGCAAAGTTAAACATTGCCCAGAATATCAATGTAACCTTTGCTTTTAAGGAGAAACAAATCCAATCAAATCTATCTTCAATCAACAAAAGTTGATTCTCTCTTTACATTCTCCTTAGTGGCCCACTCTGGTTTTCAAATTTATCATTACCAATAAAAAAAACTGAAGTATGAAGATATTAGAACTGGTGACTACAGATAAATCTTCAATAAATTTCAAATCTTGTGTGTAGAGCCTCTTATTTCTTATTGTACATTTATCTTAGTTTTATTCATTTACACATTTATTTACCCCTTATTATGCTCCAGAAGAACTTAAGATCACATAGAAGTTACCTATGGATGGGTTTCATACCCCTTCTTGTCAAGCTTCACCATGTGTTAGTTAAAAATGAATATAATAATAAGGTAACCAGGAAGTTTTTATTCTTGGCCCCATCTGATGACTTCTTCTGGTGACCCAGTGCTTCTGTAAATATTCCAAGATCTGCCCAAGCCAACATGTACAGGTGAAGACACAGTTACCCACATACAGTAATTATCCAATAAACCAAAAATAAACTTCTTGCTTCATTCACATTGCTTACATCTTCACAGGACTGACCCAAATAAGAGAATACGGATTATTCATTTCTAAAGTTTATTTCAAGATGTTATATAACAATTTTAGCCCTTCAATTAAGTAACATGGGTAAACTTCTTGCTTCATTCACATTGCTTACATCTTCACAGGACTGACCCAAATAAGAGAATATGGATTATTCATTTCTAAAGTTTATTTCAAGATGTTATATAACAATTTTAGCCCTTCAATTAAGTAATACGGCTTTCCTAAAACTCTTCATAAGCAATTCTGAGCCCTTAAGTAACCAGTTCTGTGGAAACTTCTTTCTCTGTCTGCTTATCATTCAGTTACATGCTTTGGTCATTCAAACTATTGTCAGTGAAAATTTGGAATACCAAAGGAAAAAGAAGAAGGCATGAAATATTCTCTTTGACAGCATTCGATGACTTTAAAATAAAAAGTCAGCATCCCGTCTGCTGCATAAGCTCAGAGCATCACATTCAGTGGCTTCTTTTCAAATGACCTGAATTGTGTTCCTCCCTTCCCTTGATTTATCCCTCTGTTGGCCCCTGCAGGAGAGCATCATTTTTTTTCTCCTGCCCTCTGTCTTCTATATTTCATTTCAGGTGTCTATCGAGGCAATGAAAGATAAAGCTCTCTGCTTTCCCTTGTACTAAAATTCTATATGGAATCAGTTCACCTGTCTGTCACTCCTCATTAAATTCTTACCCTCTTCATTCACATCCTGATCTTTGCAAATGAACATTTGCTTAATAAATGTTCCCAAGACTAACAGTGCAGAGTGAAAATCCCACACAGCAGTAAATTATTAACTCAGTCACAGAGGGAGTGCCATATATGACTTTTCAGAATGAGTTATTATGTGGATCATCATGTAATTATGAATTTTTCAAGCCATGATAGAGGAAAATTGAATATTTAATATTTTATGGACATATTCTACACTGAGGACATCTTTCAAAATTTTATGATAATTTTTAGAGTGAGTGAAGAGCAGAACAAAAGTTACAAAATAATTGCAAACTTGAATATTTAATCACTAGGGACATTGTTGGTTATTTCTCAAATTATATAATGTAACCAAGGCTGTGAACTTTTAATCATAGGGAATTCAAGAAGGGGAAAAAGTGCATTATAATCAGTCTGTAAATATGTTTTGGTTGTTTAAGAAATAAGAATACAGAGCTTAGTGTTGTCAAATTAAGAATTTTGAGTGAATATTCATGTGAGAGACAATCTTGAGTGATTTGTTATAAATGAGCTATTGTTGAACAAAACATATTTTTAATGAGCCATTTTAAAATATTCAAAATCAACACCAAGGAGTGAACACTAGAATATCTTAATATTCTTTATTGAAAAGAAAATGGAAAAATTAAATTTACATTTGTCAAAAAATATAAAAAGAACTGTAAGAACTATTTTAGAGCTTTGATAAAAAAATTAAAGGAAAAATTAAAATTAGACAATTCTAAGTCTATTAATAACACAATTCTATGAATTGCTTTATGTGCTTTATACAGACTCATGTATTCATATTATAGGGTAATATTTAGCAGTTCAATTATCACTCATGTTTTCTCTTGGAAAATTAGAATATTCAGTGATTCCAAATTATTTCCTACTAGGTCCTAGTTATTACTGGACAGGATCATTTCTCAGGTGCTAATACTAATAAACTTTGAGGACATTTAAACTCAGAGGTTCTCAACACTAGCCAAGTATTAGCATTGCCCAGTCCTATCCCCCAGAAACTCTGAACTGATTTCTGAAATAAGACTGGGCCTTGATATTTTTCAAAAGCTTTAGATTATTTTAATTTTTAGCCAGTGTTGAGAATCACTGCAACACTGCCATATAGCTTCCAAAGGTCAAAACATCAGATTTCTAAAATCCCAAAGAATCAACCTTTTGGAGCACTTAACACCCTAGCACTAAGGATATAGAAATGACTAGTAAACAGTCATGGCCCTTGAATTCCTCATACTCTGATAAAACACACAGATAAATAACTGCAATTCAGTGTGATTGCTGCTATTAGAAGTGTGTGTGTGTGTCAGATAAAGCAGTGGAGAAAACTAACATTCAAGGTCCATCTTGGTACTAAGATGGACTTTTTAAAATCTGGAATTTGACTAACAAAAACGATGACTATACCGTTTTACTCATTCATTGACTTGTTCATTCATTCCATTATTTATTCAACAAACATTTCAATGACTATTACCTTCCAAGAATTGTTTATGGAAGGCAATTGGAAATAGAGTGTATCAGTTAGCTATTGCTGCATAAGAAAAAACTACTACAAAATTCAAGTGACTTAAAACTACAACTACTTATTTGCTTATGTTTCTGCAGATTGGCGATTTTGGCTGGGTTCAGCAGTTTCATCAGAAAAGCATGTCTGAATCATACCATAATTTCGTACGTACTTTGAAAAAAGTGATATTTGGCAACAATTCCACTGTACTTGCCTGTGAAATTGAATCCGTTTAGTGGAGTGAATCCTTTCTTTTAAAAAACAAAATAAATTTAGATCTGTATATTATGAGATGCTCTAGGGGAAAAACACTAGAGCAAACTATCAAAGTCAGGACACCAGTTTTCTTCTCGATCTTTATCCATGACTGTTTCCCGGCCCTGTAAATAGAGAGAGGGATCAGTTATTCCGTATCCCATAAGACTTTTCCATTATAACCCCCTACCTTGCTCACTAAAAGAACAATCCAGGGACAGGGTAAAAAAATCTCCTGAACTATTACTGGTCTCCAACTTATATTGAACAGAGTGGTGACGAAGGAACAGGAGCCCCACAAGGTGTGGATTCCCCTAGCCTTCCGGCTTTCCTCTGGAGTCCTGGCATGTCTCAAAAGAGACTGCAGATCGAGAGGAGGGGAGGCACAAGGCTTTGCACTACAGCAGCTGGATTGGTGCAGATGGCGTGCTGAACATTTGAGGTCACGACATTTTATTTATTTATTTATTATTGATTATGAATATTCATGGGGTACAAAGCTGATTGTCACCACTCATGCCCAAGGATGTCATGATATTTTAAATCAGAACTATAAAAAACAATCTATCTTGGAATAATCTTAGTGAAGAAAACTTCCAAACATTTTAGAAGAATAGGAAAGACTTGCATAACTGGCAGGAACAATCATGTGTCTAAGGGGAAGACAAAAAACTGTAAACATGACAGTTCTTCCCAAATCTATTATAGATTTAATGCATTTTCAGTCCCAGTGGGAATTTTTAGAAGGCAAATGTGACAAAACTATTCTGAAATTCATCTGAGAAAGCATTTAAAAATGTTGCTAAAAGAAGAAAAATGGGAATATGGGAATTTTCTCTATTTTACAAAAGCTTTTCTTAAAAACTTTAGGATGAAAATTTTAATTTGTGAATATTTGATAATTAAATGTCCAAAATATTATTAAAGCCATGATATATGCAAATCTATTGTTGAACTAAAAATACTAATATATTCCTATTTATAAATCTTTTACAAATGGATTCAGTCAGTTTTAATCTTGAAACAAGGCCTGTGCTAGTTTCTGAGGATTTAAAGATAAGTAAGATACAGCCCTTGCTCTCAAGAGAGTTCACAATCCTGTGAAAAGACAGAGAAGTAAATATACAATTACAATATGGTGTTCTCTGTGCAGGATGGTGATATTCACAGGGTTCGATGGGAGCGTATAGGAGGGATCCCCTAGGGAGAGCATGTGTGGAACTGAGACTTAACAGATGAGAAGGTGGATTAAAGGAGGGGAACATTTACCATTGAAGCTGGAGAAGCAGGCAACCATTGTAAGGGGTCTTTCACGTGATGTCAAGGACACTGAACCTTTTCTCCACTTAAGCATCAGCCATGGCTGAGGAGACTGCCAGCCCACCAAACTCCCTAATCATCTCTCAGTAGCTCTGTTCCTGGAATATTTGTCTACCTCTAACAGAGAAGTGCACAGATATTCATCCCACAAGTGCAGGTAGACTTTGAACCAAATCAACAGTTACAACCAGAGCATCAATCATATGTTTTTTACAAAAAGTCATTATTTACTGGTGAAATCTTATTTTATAAAATAAAAATGCTGGCTCATTAATATTTCTTTTAACCATCCAGTCATCAAGTTGGAGACACCTAAGAACCACCAAGCAAGCTGAACTGAGAAAGTGCCCTAAGATGTTGGAACACTGAAAGCGCCAGCTCACACATCCCTTTTGGGCTGACCTGCAAAACATTCTCCTCCTCACCTTGCCCAGGGCATGAAGTGGTTCAACCAGACACACAGAACTGCAGCCCCGCGGGCCTGCTCATAGCACGGAGCAGAAAGACAAAGCCATGGCGCCTGAGTGGTGTGTGCTTTCTCAGCAGGAATGGCTGACTGAAACAGTGCAGAGCAACGGTTTTTCATTGTGATGACTGAAGATCACCAGAGTCTCTGGGAAGAAAAGAATGAAAGGCAGAGGTGAGTGTTATAGAGGTGAGGTGCCAATGACAGGGAAGGAACCAACGAGCGGGGGGGAGAGTGCTGCAGGCAGCTGCTCTGCACTTCCCCACGAGAATTCAGGCCAGTAGCATGGCCCACGTGGGGTGTGGTGGTCCTAATTGGCTCTGAGACGAGCCCGTCAAGACCTACAGGTGGACCTCCCTATTCTGGTCTATTTGTCAGGTCAGCATCACACTGATTAACCTGTACTCCCAAACCATGCTCTATAAGTACATTTTCTAAGAACTCTTAGAGTCCGTAAGGTCAATAAAATGTCTGTCCCCTCTCTGCATCTAGAAAAATGTATGGCTAGTACTTTTCTGATGTTTTGGATTAAGCAAAGGCTTACTAAAACAGCCAAGGTTAAGAAGCCCTGGGGAAACTGTTGCACTTGTTGTGGCTGCCACTAACATTTGATATTCACTTTGTATGTCACATGCCAGCTCTAGAAACAGACCCATCTTTCTCTTCACTTTGTATACTCAGCCTGAATTATTTTTTTCTTTTCTTTCTATTTAATTGAAGCATATCAATTGTACATATTTGTGGCATACAGAGTTATATCTCAATACATGTATACAATGTATAGTGATCAAATCAGGGTAGTTAGAAAATTCATCAGCAGCAGCCTGAATTCTTGATGGTACTCACGTGTCAGTTACTTCAGAACTACCTAGCACTTCTCCGGCAACTCTGCTGGGAATATGCAGAATGGACAAGGCAGAGTTTTCACCCTAGTGGAGAAAGTAGACAAATAAAAAGGCAACAATGATACATTCTATAAGTCTCATGCTGTGGGGATACAGACGGGATGGTTAAGGACACCAGGAAGGGGCCCTAACCCTGTTCTGGGAGATTGGTGGATGCTTCCAAGAGGATCAGCTAGGTTCTCCAGGTGAAGTACTGTGGAAGAGTCTTGTAGACAGAGCAAATAGCAAATGAAATTTTGGGAACAAAGCACATGGCCTGTCTAGAAGATTTCAGGCAGGTCATGGTGGTTGGATCACACAGCTTAAGGGGGAAACAGCAAGAAAAAATCATGGAGAGATAGAAAGAAGACCAGGAAGCCATTTCAGGAAGGCTGAATGATATCTTTAAGTCAAAGAGAAACCAATAAATAGTTTTAAAGAAGGGAGTGATGTGACCCTCAAAATGTAAGTTATTTCAGCAAGACTTTGGATCTGAATAATACGATCAAAAACAACCCAGTGAAATCAATTATCTGACTCATTTCCAAGATTCACTGATCCCAACTTGGCAAAGCCCCAGTATCTTTAGTTTCAGCTCACATCCTCTGAGTCTCATTACTTAACTCTTTTAGAGCAGTATGTTTTTTAAAAAAAATCAACGTATTAGTCAGTCTCTGGCTGGGGAAGTTGGGCAGCATTAATTATGTATTGGCTGATCTTGTAGTGCCAGGTCCTCACCCAGAAGCCTGTCATCACCCTCTTCAGTGTGGATTAAAACCAAGCAATCCACACCTGATTCTCTCTTGTTAATTAATTATGAAACTCCAGTACCAGAAAGCTTTGGGCATTATAGAGCCTGTCTGATTGATTGTGATGGGTGTCATGTCCACTTTAAAGACACCCAGTAAATTCATAGGTAGGTCTTTACTTCCCCTTTTTAATTCAAGGAACTGTAAAGGAAAAATTACACCAGACATTTGTTAATAATTGCAAGGAGACTTTATTCAAAACTATTGCAATAGGGTGGAGAGATTGAATTCAACTCCACCGAAACAAAAGGCAGGAGAACTTTTTAACCCCAAGATGAGCTAATGGAAAAGTACTGGAGGACATTACGGGGAGGTTGGCCAATGTGATTAGTCCATCTGTGTTTGCTAATTGTCCCTTATTAAAGTTCAGCTCCTACCCTCCACAGAGACTGGGAGATAGGGGTGTTATCTTCTTTGGTGATTATATTTCAAAGAGCTAGATCCCAGATCGCTGAGTAAGACATTTCTGGGTTGTAGAAGATTTACATCACAAAAGGGCAGAGAAAGAATTTATAATTGTAAATAGTCTAAAATAAAATACTCTAAGAAAAGAGAGTTCAGGGAGCTAGAGTCAGGAAGAAGTCTGGCTAAAGCTTAGTCAAGTGGAGGGGAACATTAAGGCCATCTTGGTTAAGATGCACTTCATATCTTAGGAGCAATATTATTCTTAAGGCAGCACATTTACAGGGAATTATTGCATTTCTTAGGTGTGCAAAATAATTCATCTCCTCAGACTCAGGAGTTATAACACTGTGGTAGTTGTGTTATCCTTGCCAAGTCCTATATTGTCCCAAGTGCTTTTTGCTTATGAGGTGTCTCTCCTATACTAGTTTTACCTGAGATATCCCTGGCAATGCAAAAAGCAGAGGTGATATTGGCTGATGTACGTGTTGTCAGACTACCACCCTTTAGAAGGAGAGTGGCCATTTCTTTTGCCTCTGCAAACACAGGCCATCTTGCCTATAAACCTTATAAAAGCATGTATGTCAGAATGTCTTCAAATTTCCTAAAATCAGCTCATTTTACTTCCTTTTCCAAAGTTTATTCATTTGCCCATATATTCAGCAAACATTTATGTGTCAGGCCATGTACTAGGCAATAGATAAACCATGTGCTCTCTCCCAAATCAGCATAAACTGTGCACTGTACCTACAAAACCCACAAACCTCCAGTCACAGTCACCATTGCTAGCATAATATTAATATGATAATAATAACTATTTACTAAATATTTCCCACAAGCTTTATATCAAATATTTTCCATCATTTATATTATCTAGTGTTCATAACAGTCCCATAAGTTCAGTATTTTTATTATCAGATTGATACTTTGCACATGAGGAACATGAATCTCAGAGTAGTAAAATGAATTATCCAAGGTTAAGTGGCTATGAATAGTAGAACAGGGACTTGAGCCCAAGTCTGTGTGACTCTAAGCCTGTGCTCCTAATCATTTTATTATGATATCTGCTGAATACTACACAGAGCATTGCATATCCCCACACATTCAATGTAAATTCAGCAGGACATATTACACATTAGAAGAATGTAGAATTTGTATTGTTAGTGGAAATGTCCCTGTTCAGGGGCAGAGAGAGCAAGAGATGATCTCAAAGATGATAGCAGCGGCACCCTAGGCTTGATGCTAAAACTAAATCAACATGCACCTGGAGTGCAAGTAGGACACATGGTTTGGTGAAACAAACATCTGCTGAGCATCCATTCCATGAGGCACCCTTCTGCAGGCCACGGAGAGAGTCACACACAAGAAGAAGTCTCTGCCCCAGAGACGTGCTTTAGCACCACATGTCCCTAACTTTAGACCATATTCACAATTTTTGCTATATCCACATATCCCCTGTACTGTTCTTTATTTAATAGAGCCACTTCATATGACCATAGTGAGTGGCATTATTGAATTAATTGTTGTCATTAATTAAAATAAACATAACACTATCAAAATGTAAATACTCACCTGTGCACTACCTAAGTTCATCTCAAATGCCACTTTGGGAAGGACTGCTTGCCCTCAATCTTCTTCTGGTTTTCTCTCTTCCATCCCACTCTGGACATCACCCACAGTTTCCAGGTTCAGCTCTTCTCTGTGAAAATGCCCTAGAATTTGTTACTCTCCTGCGCTTCCGTTCTACCTGCCGCCCATTGTACACATCAGTGAGTGTTCAGGGCCCATTTACTCAGGGCCTCCTGGGTAACTCACTGAAGAGTCCAATGAAGTAACTGACCTTGGAGGGTGTCTATAGAGTAACAGCTATCAATAATTAGGAATTTTCAATGAGCCAAGTACTGGACAAATGCTACATGAATTATTATCTTATTTACTCTTCTCAACAGCCTGATGAGGAAGATACTATCATTATCCTCTTGTTATAGGTGAGGAGACAGGCTTTCATTGTGACTATGTGAAGGGAAGTTAAATAATATGCCTAAGACCCCACAGAATGAAATTTTAGGCATTTGCAGGTCTAGGTACCTCTAAGGTCTATAGACTCTTAAAGCCTAAGTTGGTCAGCTTTTCTACACCACAATTAATGGAAGGTGAGATATGTTGTATCTGTGAGACATGTTATACCTCGCAGAGGGATGGCCCTTCCCATCACACCCTCCCACTGCCACTACCCTCTGAAGTTCATCTGCTACATGTCATCATAGTTCTCCTTCTAAAACACAAATCTATCCCCTCTCTCCACCTCTCTCCACCTCTCTCTACCTCTCTGCCTCTATCTATGTCTCTGTCTGTGTCTCTTGAACACACACTGTCACACACACACACACACACACACTTAAGAACCTTAGATGGCTGGCTTCCCATTGCCTACAGAATATAGGAGAGAGTTCAAACTTCTTACAGCATTCAGGACTCTTCATGATCTGGCCACAATCCAACCTTCCTGCATCCTTTCTGCTCTCACACCACAGCCATATTGAAAAAAGAGAAAGAATTGCATGTTTAAGTATTGGGGAGCAAAACATCATAATGTCTGCAACTTACTAAAAATACCCATAAAAAACAGCATAATAGAGCAAAGAACAATTGTAAAATGTAGGTAAGATGTATCTATCCATGGGGATTCATTTTATTTTTCTCTCAACTGTTTTTTAGGGTGGCTAAAAACTGTCCTATAACACAAACTAAATGAAAGAGAGACAGAGAAATGGGGGAAGGCAGAGAGTCAGTCAATACAGACATTTTTCCATTGATGAGTCAATCTTCACAGCTATGTTAGATCTCGCCCCTCTCCCAACAGGTCACACTTCCTCATGGCTCTGGAAGAAGGCAGTCGTGAATACTGCAGGGTCAGAGCAAGGGCACAGCTGGGGAANAGGAGAGAGTTCAAACTTCTTACAGCATTCAGGACTCTTCATGATCTGGCCACAATCCAACTTTCCTGCATCCTTTCTGCTCTCACACCACAGCCATATTGAAAAAAGAGAAAGAATTGCATGTTTAAGTATTGGGGAGTAAAACATCATAATGTCTGCAATTTACTAAAAATACCCATAAAAAACAGCATAATAGAGCAAAGAACAATTGTAAAATGTAGGTAAGATGTATCTATCCGTGGGGATTCATTTTATTTTTCTCTCAACTGTTTTTTAGGGTGGCTAAAAACTGTCCTATAACACAGACTAAATGAAAGAGAGACAGAGAAATGGGGGAAGGCAGAGAGTCAGTCAATACAGACATTTTTCCATTGATGAGTCAATCTTCACAGCTATATTAGATCTCGCCCCTCTCCCAACAGGTCACGCTTCCTCGTGGCTCTGGAAGAAGGCAGTCGTGAATACTGCAGGGTCAGAGCAAGGGCACAGCTGGGGAATAGAAGGACCTATGGTTGACTTCCAACATTGGGCAGGCCTCTTCAACCTCTCACGCCTCCTCAGTTTCCTCACATATAAGACACTGATAGCATTCCTCCCTTGTAAGAATTGGACTAGATGATGTATCTAAAGTACTCCAGACAGTGCCTGGCACTTTGCACAGCAACTGGCATCTGGTAGGCATTTTAATACATGTTATTGTTATATCTGTGCCCATGATGCTCCCTCGAAAACTACCTGGAATTATTTCTTCTTCTCCTCTTGATAAATGTTCATCCATTTTTCAAGCTCAGATATCACCTCCTCTGTGAAGCCTTTCCAGATTTCTTCAGTCAATATTAATTCTTTTCTTCTGCATTTCTCTGGCACTCAGTATCAGCTTCAGCTAAAGTACTTGAAGTTGGATTTTAATCATCGGTCACTTGTTTTTCTCTTCCATTAGATCATGAGCTCAAGAGCCATGTCTACCAAGTGCAATACTCAGCACATAGTAAGCTGATAAATGTTTGTTGAATGACTTAATGTATTCCCCCTCCCCCACACATCATTTTCATATGACTAATGCTATAAAATTAGAATAAAATTTTAGGCATTGAAGCAGGAGCAATGGGGAGGTGGGAGGCGGGGGTGTGAAAGGTAAGATCTTTCTCCAAAATTCAAGTGAATCTCCATACATTCACTCTATGCATAAAGCCATTTTGGGCCCATAATCTTTGCCTGCAAATTATATTGGTCTTCCCTTAGAAGCATGAGGGAATTTTTGTGACAGGAAAAGATAACGCTTACAAAACCTTTTCATTGTAAACGTTGATTATTTATGAACTCTTACAGAAAAGGGACCCTCCGGATGCTGGCTCATGGGAGAAGCCATCCTCCCCAATTTATTATAAATGAATGTTGGAGTAAATCTCTTCATTAACCAGATAAAGAAAGGAATTTACGCTCCAAAGTCATCACTCATCTCCTCAGCTGCAAAAGCCCAGAAGAGTCCACTTCCTGAACATTCTCTCTAATGGTACAGACCTCTGCTGACCAGCCAAGCACAAGGATGACTTCGGCAGGTAGAAACCATGAAGCTAGAAGCCTAAAACAAACACACAGCAACAGCGCCTGGAAGACAGTGGGTGGCCTTGGCTGCTGAAAACCCGTCCTTCAAGCAACTGAGGCAGGAGCCCATTAAAGGTGTTAATTTTACATGATGTGGCACGGCAAGTTTATAAATAAGTAACAAATGAACATTCCCCACGGTTCCTCTCCTCTGAGTTTCCGCGTACCTGCTGCAGGCCTGGCAACAGCAGGGGCCTCTCAGATGCCAGATCCGGAATTGCGCTTCAAAAAGTGAGGAAGGAGGCATTTCTGTCACCAGGACTTGTTAACTTTCAATGCTTTCATCATTGGATCCAGCCACCCTTAAAAAATAGCCACTAATCCATCCTTTGTGGTTCGATATGCTTAATTTAAGATTATCATCATAAGCTGTAAGAACAAAGCACAGATGTTAGAGTTTTAGAAAAATGTACTGTTGGGGACCATTAGTAAAAAATACTGTTTAAAATATATAACATATGTAACTATTAAATACATAAAAATCCCCTGTACCAAGAGGCAAAACATGATGAAAGTTGTTGAATATTTTAAGTACCTATATTGCTGCATAAAATGGTTCTGTGCAGTAGAATTTTCTATTGCAGGAGATTTATGAAATTTTGTCAAAGTGTTAGATCATGCTGAAGTCAGGGGAAACACTAGCACACTTTAGGTTGCTTTCTATTTTTAATTAAGTTTGAAACTGCATCTTTGCACTTGTGGGTGTGCATATAAATACATGTAAGTGCAGATGTGATTAACAATAATGCTGATCTATGCAGACATTCAGATTCACTCACAAAATGACCCCCTCCCGCTGCAGAGAAAATTACTTAATTGAGGTTGGGTCTGTGCAACCATAATGAGCTAAATGTAGAATGGCAAAATTCAACCAGTGTGGTTCACTATCGCTCATTGTAACAGCCTAGGAGGAAAGAATTGAACAAGTCCTTTAGGGTCCTGAGCTGGATTTCCAACCCAGAGATGAGCCATGACGACTAAACGTTATGATGCTTGTCATGTTTACACATGTCAATCAAGGTGAAGACTGACAGAGCTTGAGTAGTTGACTAAAGTCCATCTACTAAGTGTTCCTAGGGACTAAGATTGTTTAAAGGGCTCAAAGGCACCCTTGAGAATTAATTGGGGTCCAAGTTACTCAGTGTCCAAAATACAAAGCAAGTGTTAACAAAGATGAACCACCAAGGGTAAATCATCAAGTCTGATGCCCAGCAGTGAAAGGGTAAGGTGAAGGAAGGCAGAGCAAGAGGAAATAAAAAGAGTGCAAGCAGTGGCCTTTCCCTGGACACAACCAGAGTCCCTTTTCACCATAAGCCAGCTCCCTGCCCACCTCCATTTTTCTGAGTCAACCTCTTCTCTGATTTACATAGCATCTGGAGTCCATACCATATAACCTAATACGTAACTATATACTCTTCTGTCCTGTTCAGGTTGTTCTATGTGTGTTCATTTTCATCCTAACTAGATTTTAATTCTATCTGGAGGATAGTAACTACATCTCATATATCTTTGTTTTCCCCGGGGTCTAGCACAGCTTTATGCACATTAAAAGTTTCCATAATTGCTCACTGGTTGAGTCAATATCAAGTCATTTTTGGCCTCTAGCGAGGATTGATAGCATGTGCCATCTATTTTTCCTCCATCACATCTAGTCTACACACCCGTTCCAATGTTCCTACAAAGCATATGAATCCTAAAATATATGAGAGTATGTTTCTATTTATTATACACTTTATTCTGTGACTTTCTTTTACACAACCATACATACAGATCTAACTCATTTTTTGTAACAGTTTCATAAAATTTCATTGTGTGGCTCTACCACAATTTATTTAGTCATTTCCCTATTAATAGGCATCTGGCATGCTACCATTTATTACAACATGATAACCAATACTACTCTAAATAAATTTATCTATGTTCTTTAGCACTCATATTTTTATTTCTTTGTATATTCCCAGAGTAGGATTGCAGATTTAAAGGTTATTTTGCAAAATTTAATTATTAAAGATACCTCCCATTTACTTTCCTGAAATCTTTAGTAACTTATTCTCCCATCATTAATATATTTAAATGTCCATTTCCCCATCCTCTTGACAATACTGGACATTATCAATCTTTTTAATATTTATCAAAACAAAAAGTTATGATAAGGGTTAGTATTAAAGTGAAACATGGTATCTCACAGTTTTGTTTTGCATTTCTCTGCTAGTGAACATAAGACTCTTCATTTCCTATTTGTATATCTTCTTTTAAGAATTGTCTTTCACTCTGTTCATTTTTTATATTTAATGTGTAGGAGTTCTTTGTATTAGGGATATTTTTCATTCATAAATGCTGCACATATTTTTCTCCCAGATGAATCTTCCATGTTTATTTCTTATAAACTCCTTGAGGACCATGACTGTATATTACAGCCTGCCCCCCAATCTCTTCTTGCTAGCAACCCAGACGTAACATATAATAATGTGTTCATTGAGGAAATTCAATAAATTCATTCAATGACTTCAACCAACGTCAGTCAGTAGTTATTTGATCACATGCTTAGACTGACCATGCAAATCATCACTGTAGAATGAGCATTTGATATCCTGAAATGTCTGCTGAATCCAGTGAGACACTTCCTCTATAGTACAAACTTAGCTCCCAGGTTAAAGCCCACTCTCACCTCCAGCCTCACCGCTGCTTAGCTTTAACAGAGAGGACTTCCCAGAATGCGTTTGAGCCCAAAGCTAATATGTGAAACTGTAGCTGTAAAGGATATTTGAAAAAAAATTAAGAGACTAAAAAGGAGTTTTTGGCATACACATGTGCACACATGAACACACACCAATGCAGAGCAGTGTGTTAATTCTTGCATAAATCTGCAGACCTTGCCTTTGTTGCATGAACAAAGGCAGAACACTAAAAAGCGCACAAATGAAAACATTGGAGAAATACAAGTATATGAAGCTAGCAAACATTTACGCTCTGAATATCAAGAGGAAACTGATTTTGTGTGGTGGCAAGGAAAGTTTTAAGATCTTCATTCTAACAAAATTCACAATGATTTCAGGGATGTGGAAAAGCATTTAGATTTAAGTAGTGTTTGAGGAGTTTGTTTGAATGAGGTAAGAAAGTAAACTGGGAAATGTAGGATGCTGGTTAATTCGAACTCCCATGACGAAATAAGCCCTAGGTAGTTCAAAAAAGAAGACAATTGGTATATATAAATATGTAGGGTAAATGCTGACATAGCCCTATTCCCCCTTCCCATGAATATCAGGGTTCCCCCTCACCCCTGGGAGACTACCCCAGGCCAAGGTCACTACTCAAGGGAAGGCACACCCCTTTAAGACAAACAGACGCTGGAGGGAGCAGGACACTAAGTAAATGAACTAGCACTCTGGCAACAGGAGAGCAGTGAGTAGGGGAGACTACCCCAGGCCAAGGTCACTACTCAAGGGAAGGCACACCCCTTTAAGACAAACAGAGGCTGGAGGGAGCAGGACACTAAGTAAATGAACTAGCACTCTGGCAACAGGAGAGCAGTGAGTAGGTTAACTTACCTGCTCACCCAGATCTCCTGCATTGCATTCTGAGTTACGTGAGCTGGGTGAGGGTCTACACATAAGCCTGAAAATGATTTTACTCCCCTACTCTGATGTTTTTCACTATATAACTTGTATGTACCCTGTGGCGCTGTAGATTTTCTGACTGACTGGCCGCCGTCAGTGACTCTCATAAGTCTAGTAAACCAATGTCTCTACCCACTGGGCAACTGGGTGAGTTGTTTGGAACAGGCAAACACTACACAAGTGCCCTCGCAGATTTGGGGCTCCCGCATTACAATATATAATCCAGGTTGCTCGTAGGAAAGATTGTGAGGTTTGAGATACAGCAGATAAGGCTTATCCATCCCAGCAGGGAGAATTAAGGCTTGGGTCACCACAATGGGGACTAAGTTAGTCTCATCCCCAGCTGACGGAGTCACCCACAACTCTGCCACCAATTTCCCTCTGACTGGGTCTGCTACAGAAAACTACTGCTTCAGAGTTTTGTTAATTAGATTCCATTGATTAAACAAAATTTCCCAAATGGAAGACTCCCTTTAGTTTATATGTATAGAAAAGTGTAGAATTACAGAATTCCATAGAACAGAATAGAAATCATATTTTTGAGAAATGTCTAATGACAGGGAAAATGTTCATGATACATGTAGCAAAAAAATCAGGACATAAAATCATATATAGACTCTGACTTCATTACAGTAAAGGACACACATATATCTTGTATATAAAAGTGAAGAAAACAGATTAAAAGAAAATGCCACAAAATATCAACAGCGGTCATCTTGATGGAACTGCCAATGATTTTTATTTTCGTCTTTATACTTATCTATATTTTACAAATAATTTTAAGATAAGCATTTGTTATTTTTTAAATCAGCAAAATCTATTTTTAAATGAATATTTTATATTATATTTTAACTGATTCTTGGCTATTATGGTTCTGTCTTGTTTTGCTCTTTATTTTCTTTTAACTCATGAGTCTGAAGTCAGACTTCTCACCACACTTTCCATTTCTTTTTTTTTTTTTTTTTTTTTTTTTTTTTT